>NW_003526945.1:3171512-3271665 GCF_000181795.1 Trichinella spiralis | reverse complement strand
CGTATATATATACAAACTGTCTTTCAACTCCGTATATATATATACAAACTGTCTTTCAACTCCGTATATATATATATAAACTATCTTTAAGCTCCGTATACCCGCCCGCCACCCCCTCCTCCACCCTTTGAAGAGTGGTTCAACTCCGTATATATATACAAACTGACGTATATATATACAAACAAACAGAATGGGAACCCACGGAGAACCACGCATACCTTTTGTTATCCGTTTTGCTTTGTGTCGTCCGCGTCTTCATTCTTCTTCATATCTGTAAAAATGCCGAACGTTAAATCAAATGTCAACATGCAGCAAAAGTTATAAATAATGTTTTAATGTTAAAACTGAATTTTTAGAACTTCAAAACAGCCTCTTGACAACAATGCATAAAAATTTCAATTTAATTAAATATTACGGACAGTATCTATTCACAGTTAGATAATATTCACTTATGCCACTATGTTAGAGGATCAATATTCATATATACATGTTAATGTAATAACGATAAACTGTCAAAAATGCAACTTCCCTGATCAGAATCTTTTCTTCGTTCAGGTACATCTTATTCGTTCAGTGCCGTTCTAAATACACCAAATCAATTGAAAGTAATAAAAATAAAATTAGTGACATAATGTTGGAAATGCTTTTAGAATGAAAAATTAAAATGTTCCGTAATTATTTAAATTGAATAATAGTAATATTGAATAAATAGCAATAAATGAAATATTAAAACATTTCTCATTTATCAGTCTCATTTATTTATAGATAGCCATATTAATGGGACATTTTAAAAATGGTACTAACAAATGTTCGTTAAGTTAGACGTAAAATTTCGAAACTTTAAAACATTTTATTACTTCCTACTGATAGTAAATTCTATTAATAATAGTCTATTCTGAGCTTTACATTTAATCGATTACAAAATACCCATAACAAATACAACTTACGAAAATAGATGTCTTCTAATTCTTCTTGTTTATCTTCCGTAGTCACGTTCCTCCAAATGTGTAGATGAATTACTTCAGTGAAATAATGTAATGTAATGTAAATAAAAATCAAGGCTGTTTTTAATGTCATTCTACGTCCGTCATCGCATGGAGAACTCCAATGCACGCGGATCACATACTGTACACCAACACCCATTGAAACTAAAGCCACGTAAACGAACGCATAGCAAGTGAATGAAAATTTGCATGCATTTTCTGGTAAACAAATCTTACTGTGCCCTCTTTTCATTACGATGAGGAAGCAAAATTTTTTGAAAAATCACAAGAAAAGGAATATTTAAGATACAATTTCAGAATATAAGCGATTATGTTATTCCTGAGTACTAGATACCATTAGGTTGCTGAAAAAAGCAAATTAAATGAAGTTTTGTACATATATATCAAACGCTGAGGCTTGTGACTGGAAAGCAAACAAACGGCAAGGCCGCGCATAAAAATTTGCATAAAAGTTCTGGTAAACAATTACGAGACCTACTTAATGTTACCTTCAGAAAAGATTATTTTCAAAATTTTTAATGTGAAATCACGCAAACAGCAATATATGACATACAGGTTTACAATATTAACGATTATATTACTTCTCACATCTACGTACAATTGAATAGCCAAAATAATGCAAATTAAATAAAGTTATGAATTTAGCTTGTACGTATGTTGTGCTAGTTGTATTTCAGCGTGCATTGTGATTAATAACGCATGCACATGCAAATTTTTATGTCCTTAATTTCCACTAATTCTGTTAGTCAAGACACGACGAAAATATTCGTTTCGTGCTAAGCTGAGTGAAAGGAAATTTTTTACACTCAACATGCATATGACGTTCCATTATCATAACACCGCTTTATATTGCTGTTCATCAATCATATGGAAAATATTGAAAAATGAACATTTGCAAAAAATGAAAAATTCATCAAGTCCATTAATTTTCCACGAACCAATCAAACGATGAGAATTTGAAAAAGTGAATGATTGGAAAATAACAACCATAATAACGCCGCCGAGTGATAATTAAAATTCAAAAATGACCCAGATAAATGATCAACGCAAAAAAATGTGCGCCAAAATGTACGAACATTCAGACAACGCGCGTTACTGAAAAAGAAATAAATTTAAAAAATGACCCAGACAGAATATGAAATTTTGGATTGAAAATTTAAACATTAAAATTAAATTAAAACAAAACTACAAATGAAGTTAAACGACAATGGCTGTCAGGTAGAAACAACGATGAATTTGCAGTTAACTTTTTTGTTCAAAACAAAATTGACTATGCAAGTATCGTATCTATTTTGTAAAAAGAATCACGAGACGACTCTTTGATTTATCATATCATCCGTTCCAATAGCATTCGCATTGTTTGTGCGTTGATTTTGAAGTTTCCAAAAATTCATTTTCCTTGATTTCTGCTTATTTTTCATTTTTTAAATTAAAAATTTCAAAACGGTTGTAATGGTGATGGAATGATTGCTTTATGATTTAAGTTAATTTTAATACAGATGAACTATGATTGTTGCAATTACCGGTGATGTTTCAAATAACGTATATAATCATATTTTGTTTCTGATCAATTTCAATGTACAATTATGTACGTATAACATTCAAAATTATGATTATCTGAAAATTCGATAATCCGCAGAACCTCCAAAAATCATATAGTCAGATAATCAAAGTTACACTGTATTTACCAAAGAGAAACGCTAAAAGCGAAACAGGCAATTGAAAAGGAATTCTATTCTAATTCTATAAAATATCTATTTAAAAAAATAATAATCAGCAGTTTTCAAACAAAATCAAATATAAAATAAATAAACATAAAAATTTTAATGTATGAAGAAACGATTTTATAAATAATAATCAGATGAAATGAATTTCTTTTGAAAACAACAAAAATGTAAGTGTTAAAATTAAACTGCACGCTAAACGGAAACAAGTAGAAAACTCAAAATATTGCGACAGATAAAAATAATTGCATCCAAAAAAATTTTGCGGCATCAAAGCCAAAACACAGCATTAATCAAATGACAACCATACAGGATTGCCGGTAATATACAGATCTGTCTTTAACATAATTAGGCTATGAGAAAACTTCACCCTTCAAAGTTCTCTAGACTAAAATTATAGAATAACGATCTACAGATAACCAGACAGACATTTTGTCACTGGCACGGCTTCATATGGTCCGCGTTTCCATTCTTCTATATATTAAAAAAATGACAAACACTTTAACCAAATGTTGCCCATAGATGTACATTCATCTTTGTGCTTGTACACTAGAACTTACAAATAATATGCTAAATTGAAAATAACATTTTCAAGCAATAATGAGCAAAATCGAAAATGTAACTTATCTTAATAGCCGCTTTGCCAACGTCCATGCCTATCATATTCATTTGATGCTATTCTAAGCCACTATCAATTATTCACAAAACATTAAAATAAAATAAAATAAACAAAAGAATATGTATCTGTTTTATGCATACAAAACGGGCTTTTCAGGAAAAATGTCGCATTGTTTAGCAGCAGCATACTGTTAGCTCACAACTGCTACAAATGAAGCCTACTGAGTGAACGTTATCTGACGCAACAGTAACGTCAGTAAAACGAACAAGCAAATTGTTGTTTATAAGATAAGGATTTCACGAAAACTGAATTACATAATGATTAAAAAAAATTAGCACAAGTATCAAAAATCACGAACAGTAAATAAGAAATCATAAGTTTGTACTTACACGAAAAGCATGCAATGATATGATGGTTCTACAGAAAGTACAGTAATACTGAGAGTAAGGTTCGACAGTAATTTCGTTATTCACAAGGCATTGCGAACAGAGCCCAAAACGATGATAATTGTCAGTCACTGAAGCAACGACACCACCTTGTGCGCGCTACTTATCGGGTGAATTGTGCTGAGCGATCCGTTTTGAGTGGTAATCTTTAATGGAAACCTGAGAGGCAAGCACGCGGCTCGAGGTTGAGAGCTAAGAATTTTCCTAGAGTGCTGGCATGAGGAACAGCGGGGAAACAGCATGGCTGAGACTGTCGCCAGCGCAGCCAAAGGTTTTTTTAAATAAAAAAACGCCTAAAAAATACGAAAAGTAAACGAAGAAAGAAAGCAGCCGGCATCCACGGTCAAACCTCACGCTTCAGGAAAGGAGCGACAAAACATCATTCCTTTAGCTTCGACACTTTGTGCGAAACATCTCCTACCCCAAAGCAAAGAAAAATGCAAAACCTTCCTCACTCAACTGCGCTGGCAAAAGGCAACGTCTCCTGTTGTGTGAAAGCAGCGGGATGACACAGCTCTCCACACAACCAAGGCGAGCAAAACAACAGAGTCCCACCCACCTCTTCAGCTGAACACTGAAGATGCTTCAAAATGATGAACAAAAATTAGGAACAACTGTTATTAAAATAAATCTCTGTTTGTGGCTGAAAATATCGAACGTTACTCTGCAGACATTGAAATGATTTTATAAGCATATTTATTGAGTATATATGTTTTATTTCTTTTTATTTCGACACCATCAAAAGCCTACTACTTTTGTTTCACTTTTTCTGGCACATCTCGAGAAGTACGCAATCAGGAACGGTGCGGATAAGTTTGCAGTAGTTCACTAATCATTTCTGATCGATTTAAAATCGATTCACGTCATTTTTGGAGAAAAACCTTTTTCTCGAAAATTACGAAATGTCATGGGCTATCGACTTGCTTTTTTTGCGAAAATCCTTTTGTCAAAATTTGCGCTTCTTTTGATTGTCTTTCTTTGATTATTCTTTCGATAATCATTCACAATGATTAATGATAATGTTATGCAATGTTCTAACGGAAACTGCCTAGTAGGTGTGGAATAAATTCCTTCTAAAGTTGGCATATTGCCTATCTTGATACATTGGTAAGTTACTCACTTTTTTGGTATATCTCGAGAACTACGCAACGGGAACGACCGGGACGACTTTTGTTGTACTTCGCTAATCGTAATTGTCCATAAAGCCAATTTTTGGAGGAAAAGGATTTTCTCGAAAATAACGAAATTATAGACTCGCTTTTTTTTGCGAATACCGGCGAAAACCCTTTTGTCAAAATTTGGACCTTTCTTGATTGTTATAGCTTCATATTGATAAAAGATAATGCTTTGCAGAGTTTCATCGGAAACTGCCTCTAAAATACATAGGAAAGTTGTCCAGATTTTATGGAAAATCTCGATAAGGTAGAACTTCCTCTGGACATTCAATGCTGACACAAATGAGAGATTTCTACACTAAACGCGAAATTGACATTGAAGCAATTCAGTTTACCTTTCATTTTAAAAATTGCCATTCTCAGTATGGAAATAAAAAGGAAACTGAACAAATACTGTCAAAATGAGATATTATTTGAAAAAAAATTTTAAGCAACAAATCCCATTGCTATGAAAATGTAATGCATAGGTAAAAGCACAGCATCTCCTATACAAATTTTATTTTAGAATAATAATAATAACATTCACTTATCCCATCTGATCAGCTTAGCTGAAAACAGTTTCAAGAATGATTGACGAGCAAACAAGGAGATTCTGCGCTTTTGGTACTATGATACTCCGGACTGGTCATATAATAATGAATTAACAGATCATTCAGATACTTGTATTCTTCCTAAAACAACAATAATAAGATAAGATAAGATAAGATTCAAAAAATAATATATAGAAAACAAATGAAAACATCATAATTAAGGGAATAATTAATGAAATTTTATTTTAAATAATATAAAGTGAAACCTTATGATCAAATAACTGGGGTCTGTTAAGACGAACAATTTTTGCAGCGTGAAAAACGTCAACTTCTTGTTCCACGTCCATTTGGTCTATGAGCAGGTTAATTGCTACGTAGATACCGACTCGACTTACGCCATTGCTATTGATAAAACATTCTGATAGAATGAAATAAAAAATAATAAAGCGAAATGTATTTCAAAATGAAACATCTACTGTGAGATGACTACAGTCGGCTTTGTCTCCGGCCGATCAGGGGCTCGCTTACGCCAACATCGAGCCATTTTGATAACATCAATCAAACCGACAGTGGAAAGCGGTACGCGATGCTGAATTGGCCATATGCGCACAGAAATGACGTTGCATATTCTAGCGTCAACTTCCTGAATGCCTCCTTTGTTGTTGACCATTAGTTCAGACAAAATGGAAGCCTATACAAATGTCATTATGTATATAAAATGGCAAGCACATGGTAAGCGTGATTTCGAATCCCTGTTTAAGTTCGTGCAAATACAAAGCGTTGAACGCACATGCCGGCAAACAATTTACGTTTAAAACTAGAAATTTTGACTAAGAATACAAAACGGCCTCCTGATAAGCAAAAAAAAAAATAAATTCGACTGTATACCAATGAATCCAGTTGATCTGTTAATTTCTTTTCATTACGTTCGCTACGCTTCGACTTTTTTCTTCCAGGTATATCGAAAACTTTCTGTAGAAAAATTCACATCAAAGCACAAAGCAAAGCAAAGCAATTTACACATAAAAGTAAACAAGCTCCACTTCTGTTGACAACAGAAACATAGAATAGCAAATACAGAGCTCATGTCACAAAACAACAGCAATATGATATGAAAAAGATGAATAAAGAATGACAGTTAAAAAAGAAAATGCATACTTTTTTCACAACTTTTACAATATGTGACGTAGCATATGGATATTGCTGAGAACTGAGTACGTCAACAATAAAAGGACCATACGATTGACGCCCACGTGAATGTATAAAACGAGGATAAGCCTTTAAAACCAAAAAAAGGCATTATACAACAATTCCATTTAAAAAAGTGATGAACAGTTCATTTTCACTTTTGAGTTTTCATCATTTGATAAATTTACAACTGTATGACAACTGTGATCAAACACCAAAGCCCAGAAACTGTCAATGGTGTGATGTTTTGGCCACTCTGTAACAATCCATTCATTTTTTCTTCTAAACCCCTAAAAGAAAATTTTAAATAAGCCTCTCCTTCCTAACTAAAAACTGCTTCAAATTAACTGAATAATCCTAATTATTATACTGCATTTTCTCTGAAATTGCAAATGTTTGTTCCATCATCGACATCAAAATAATAATCAACAAATTTAAGAGTGGGAATTCTGCTAAGCACACAAAATTGAAAAACTGCATCATCATCATCTCTCTTAATATTAATAATATATATAGTATAATATAATATAATATAATATAATATAATATAATATAATATAATATAATATAATGAATGTAATATAACCTTTTCCACTAAACGAATCTGTTAATATTAATGAAAAATTATCAATGAAATTAATTTGTATATTGTACCGTAAAACTGTCATTAAATTTCCATCACAATTGGCTACAATGCCCCTGATTGTTCTGAAAGTGATACCTAGTAAAATATTCAGTTTTACTTGATAAATTAAAAAAAAGCACTGTGAAAGTTAATTCCTAAAAAAAGCATAAAATATTCCTTCATAATATAAATAATAAAGTTTGTTGAACAGAAGTTCAATTTATAGCTCAGAGTATATTATTGTAAGAAAAATAGTATTGGTGAAAAATATGCAAATACGTAAACTTAAGACTAGTAGACCATTTGAATAAAAAGCAAGCGATTACAAAGTAATAAAATGACATACACAATCAAAGGAATGTTACATGATAATAATTTACAGCGTAACAAAAGCTGGTAAACCAATTTATCATTATTCGCATTATTTCAATTTTCACTACTCATAAAAAATGATTTATTGTAATTTTAGATACTTTGAACAAATACGCAAAAAGACTGCACCGCAAAATAATCGTAATGTATAACTTTTAAACGTTTCCATACTTTATTTCTAAGCAAACGAATTTTCATTTGAATTTCTATCAATTTTAAATATAGATCAAAATCTAAAATACTCTACACAATTATTCACTCTACAATATAACATTACGAAAAAGAAAACTTACGTCAACATACACGGCATTTATATACGTATAGTCTTTACTTTCCCCGTGGAGGGTATTGAGGTAGGGACGTGAATTGTCTGCTGCAAAAAAATGTATATTTTACAAGAAATGAATTAAATTAAACATTGAACAGATCGTACGCGGCACAACCATTACGTCGCGGTTTTTCCCACGATTTTCCAACCGATGACCACCGGCACAGTCGCCAATACGTAAGGCAGGGGTAAGTTGAGTAAGGAACTGTAAATTTACAAAAACTGTGAGAACTAAAGTAACAATTTTCTTTCATAAATTAATAAATTAAAAAAAACATTAAAAAACATTTTCTGTACACGCTTTACATCACATTCGATCAGTAAAATCAATTGAAAAAAATAATATGACACATTAACATTGAACAGACACGCAATAAACTTTGAATACGTACTGCTATTCTTATAGCATTAAGATTACAAATACTTTATTATTATTACAATTATAATAATTAGACCAGATCAGTTTGGTAAAATCGTATCCAACTGTATGAGTTGCCATGCTAATTAATAATAATCGCTAACAGCTGCAACAAAAATAAATAAGACAAATACTTTATACTCTTGGCTATATATCGCTTCCAAGGCTTGACGACTTTGTTTTGTAGTGTACATTGTCGTACGATGCCGAAGTTCTTCTAATGTTAAAGGATTTATATTGCATTGGACGGCTTCCGCCAAAGTTTCATATATAAAAACGTACTGATCCTGTCAATTAAAGTGGCAAATTAACAAATCAAATAATTAAATATACAAATCAGTAGTACCAAATTTTCAAGTGCACTCTGCCTGGCATTTAGAAGAGTCTGACAATATCCATACACATCAATCACATTTTCCGCTTCGGCAAGATCAAGGTTGGCATAAATGGCTAAAAAAACGCCACTGCGGCCACCTCCGTTGCTGCAGTGAACAATCATGGGCACATTATTTGGGCAGCGTTTGACGGCATTGTGCACACGGCGCCGAAAATCCAATAATGCGCTTATGTAAGGCAAACTGTTCACCTCCCATTCAGTAAAATGAAAATGACGAACCTGTCTAATTATTGTAGAACCATTCTCAACCTGAAATGATTGCTTTTTCTTTTTCATACTAATGCAACAACATTGTTCGCTATGCTTGGACTGATTAAGCAAGTTGTCATATGATAAATGAAGGTTTGAAATTTTAAAATTACCCGACTAACTCTGAAGCATCGGAGGGTAAAGTAGGCATAAGTTTTCGCCTCAACAGTTTCAACAGTAATATCGCCATAATCAAATTTTGTCAAAGGCCAGTATTGCAAGCACATAACCTAAATAAACATTTCAAATTATAATTACCTCTGACGTTCAACTGACGACAGCCGAACTGACTTTCATGAAGTCGAAAACTTTGGTCAGCATCACCACAATTTCTGCGTTCGTTTCCCAGACCATTCTCCAAAAATCAACACAGGCTGGTTTCGTTTTCATCGCCTGCGTAATTATGAAGGCTTTGGGTTGGAAAAAGCTCTAAAACGTTCACAGATATAAATTTGTATTCGGAAAAAAATATATGCGCAACGAACTCACGTCAACATAACTGGCATTTATATAATGCGAATTTGGTTCATTTGGAATTGGTTTCAAAATTACCCGATTGTAATCAAAAGGCAGGACATCAGGATAATTGTTCTTCTTCAAGTTTAAATAACCATACTCTGACTTGTGATTTTCCACTATCTGTTTCAGCATCTAAAATAACGGATGTGTGCACAATCACTACAAGTTTCAATAGTTGAAAGAACCTTCAACACACGTCTGCTTATTCGTATTGAATATTCTTGTATTTACTTAAACGTTGTAAAATTAATAAACTATAAATTTCTAAAATACTGAAATAAATTGCCTAGAAATCCAAGTATCAAATGGATGTATTTTTTACATGCTAAGCACGCACTGCATAAAACGTACAAAAATTCACACTTTAACAGAAAGCAAATTATAAGGCAAAATGCAAAAATGCTGCAAAAGTGAGCAAAAAACTTCCAAAAATTCTAACTGCTGTTGTTATAATGCAATGAAGCAGTTTGAATAAATTACTGTTTTAAGTATAAATTACTGGATATAACACAGGTTTGTGATACCTAAGTTTGTTTCCAAGATGAAAGAAAAACAAAGAAGTGTATTTACCATCAGTTCCCCTTTAAAAAGAAGTCGTTTTCTTTTGCGTTCTTGCACAAATGCTAGGAATTTGGACGTCTCAATTGGACATTGGGGGACAGCGCCCATAGCCTTCTCTTCTTGCACTAAAAGTCGAATGAAACAGTAATATCAAAAGTGTTCAATAATAAAAATGACTACTGATTATTCTACTCCATTAGAATCCATCGATTAATTTTCAATGATTTGCCACATGGTCTTTTCAGTTTTACAAACAGTGCAGCAGTAAAACAAATGTTCAACAAACAAATATATATATATATATATCAGAAAGTGCAATTTAGTAACTCATTTCGAAGATTAGATTTCCGTGCATGATTACAGAATTATGATTTGCTCTTTATTTGACAGAGCACATTTCCTGTTTGGTTTTGAAACAAATCTGCATTTAGATGAAATTAATATTTAAAAAAAACCAACAAACGTATGCTTCACATAAATGTATTCATATAGTTGCAAAATTTTCCAACTGCAATGTATATATTATTCAGTAACAGTTAATCACTGTATAACGTTAAGATAAGTGCATTAAACAGGCAACGGTTTATACAAGACATTCACAGAAACAAGCAATAGGCGAGTTTAGAGTGAAGCCGATCAAGAGTTGAAAATTATTGAACCTACTTATCACTATACGAAGAAATACGCTAATCAAGATATAATATTACGCACAGTCGTGTGAAATTTTGAAAATCAGCAAAACAGTTGATTTGCCTTTTTGCTAATGGATTGCGTTATTAAATTCATGTTGTTCCAATTAAAAAATTTGAACATTAACTATGAAATATTCACTGAATGAAGAAAGGATATGTCAAATACATAAAAACTGAAAAAGGAAAAAATACGAACAACTTTATCGGCATCTCAAGCAATTTGATTCAGTTAAAAACTGAAAGAGAGATAGATTTCAATAAAATTAAAGAGCTTGTGAAAAAATAATACAGGAACATAAATATATCTTGAAGTCAAGGGCAATAAACGTGCCGGCAAAAAACAATATACAACACAAGTTACTTTACGGTACGCGTGTAGCCAGCCACAAGTGAATGATTCAGGTTTTACATCCCACTGACAGATGGCAATGCTTTTTTATGTTTAAGCATAGAAAATTTAAAGTGCAACAGAGAAAAAAGATGAACAGGTGAAATATTTTACATGTGAATATGTTTTTCTTGAACTGAAAATTATTTTTCTATATTTATTCAACCACAAAAACAGTAGGGATCTTTCTTGATTTTACGTAAAATTCGATTGAAATGGCTTGAAGCTTGCTGTGAAAACTGTTGCTTGAAAACAGAGTTGTTCAACTTTTTATCTAATGCAACAAAGATGCAGTTGAATTTTCATTCCATATTTATCATATCATGTAATGAAATAGCTCTAACAACAATGAAATCAAATTACTGTACAGCAAAATATCGTTTTCCTTTTCAATTTAATGCCCAACTGTCGCAAATTAATTTTCATCGTTCTTATCTTTGTTAAAGACAAAGTCTTTGCAAATTTACCTCAATAAAAGAAGAAATATATTGAAAATATAGAATTTAAAAAGTACAAAGCCTTTTTGTGGAAGAAAAAAAGGTATCGCTAGTGATAAGCACGCTGACAGAGAGCTCTACATATACAGATCAGTGCTATGACTTCAATCCGTTATCAATAATTCTTTGCGCATTAATCCACCGTTGAATTAATTGAAGAATAAATGGACCTCAGTTTTTGTCTATGATGAATAACAGATGTCATCAGCAAATGCAACAGAACAGTGGAACAAAATTCGCTTGTAAATAACACAACCATACAAAGTAGTTTCAGGAGATGTTCAAAAATAGTCCAAAGAAATTATATGAACTGTCAGAGGAAAAGGAATTTATGATTAGCATCAAAAAAGTTTCAAAAGAACGCAACGAATGCTTCTTTTTCTGACTTGGTGTTGTTGTTCATTTGTCATTTTTCTCCCACATAAACATTTATTATTAAAAAAGAAACAAACAAACAAGAAACAAAAGGGCTAATCAATGAAGAAGCTTACCTTGACTGACAAGCTGCAAATTTTTGACATTGCTCTTAAAAAAGTCCAACAAAGGCATGCTTGGCTGCTTGCAGATCATTAATCGGGCAAAAATGGCTGCCGAAACAAATGTGAAAGCTTTGTCAGTGCTAGCAATGATCAATGCGCCTTTTACCTCTTCGCCAAAAAGCCGCTTGCAAGAACACCATCGCAGCAGACAAACGTGAAGCATTGGGCAGTTGGCTTTCAATCCTGCCTGACAAAGCAAAGCAACTCTACCTACACATACATACTCTCTCTCTCACACACACAAACACAACACTAGCTTTTTGCCAAGCCGAGAACCACGGAACAACGGCAGCGGCTTGAAAAACCAAAATCACAAAGTAGTTTCATCTTGATTTTTGCCTGACTTGCGCAGGCAAGATTTGGTAATATATATATATATTAAAATTGGACAATAAATTGAACAAAGCAAATGTGTGACTTGCAGTAGATCATTTCTGCATCAACCTGCATCCAGGAGAATATCAATGTACTCATTGTTCTGCGTGTCACATTAATTATTTTTAGGCAAACCTATCGTTGCTGCATTGACACCTTTGAAACACATAGACAATAATTACAATTCGAATCCTTCCTTATTCTTTCTGGTAGCAATTTGCCAACGGCGTGATGGACTCTGGGGCGTTCAATAGTGTACTGAGATAAATATGCAAAGTCGGTTATCCATAATTTAGCTCATAATATGAGGCAGTGCTCTACATCGAAATCTAAAGCGGTGTCCAATAATCACTCTCTAAATCTTTCCACTTTGAATTAAACAAACTTTCAACTTTTGTTCTGAAATAACTGACCAAATGTGCGGTTGCCTTTTGTAATATTCTTTTCATAAATAAATATTCGTTGAAATATCTAATGAAAAAGAAGAGCACAGCTTATTTATGTGCGGTTGAGAACACACCTTTCTGACGTTTGTTGGAATATTGAATTTGATTTATAATTAGATTGACGAAGAAAAATGGAAATGAATGTGAATTTGTGTGATTATTAAAACTTTCTTGACGTAATAACAAGCATGAGTAAATTGAGGCAAAAATTGGAAATAATCAAAATTAACATAACCATACAGGAGATAAGTTTAGCCAGGATGAGATGTTTTCATATTTGAACAACAGAAAAGAAGAATTAATCAATTAATTTTACGTGTAAAATCATGCAGAAATGTATTAAGCAAAGACTGAATAGAAAACAAAAGTTGTTTTTTAATAATATTCCTGCGATTCAATGTAATTTGAATAATAAATTGAATTGAACTGAAGTGAATTGAAATGAAATGAATTGAATTGAGTTGAATTGAATTCAATCAGCAAAAGCCATGTAAATGATGAAAATAGCAGGTAAATGAACAGAAAAAAAATTTTTTTCTGAAAACTTTTGAGATCGTGATTATTGCCAGTATTGACAAAGGGGAAGAAAATTGGAGAAAGATGACTGGTGGTGTGTAATCCACAATGAACAAATGATGAGAGCTTGTTGTATTCAAGGTGCAATGACAATTTGAAACAAATAACGAAAAGAAATAAGAAAGAAAATTGCATCGCCAACTCAATTATTCAAGTGATTGACAGAACTGCAGCGCATGCACAGCAGTCCCTATCTATTGGCTAAAATGACAGCAGCAGTTGCAGCAGTAGCAGCAGTTGCAACAGCAACAGCAGCAGCAGAAGCAGCAAGTCAGCTAGCTAGCTGCACATTATATATATATATATGCGAATCTATAGGTGTGTTTGTGTGCGCATTCGATTTTCATCTACTGCCACTGTGTTCCCGGCTGTTGCTTGTTAAGAGATAAAGAAAACGTTCACCTTTGTCTTTGGAAAATTTAGCATCAACACATCCCTCCTTTTAGCAAGTCAATATTTTCTTTATAATAAATGAGAAAAGTTACAGAAACTGTTACTGTGCCAATAATGCAACACGATAATATCGAATCGAAACTTTCCTCTACTCATCAGATGATTATGAATTGGATTTAATTTTTTTTATTTTGGAAAATATGCTTTCCAACTCAAACTTTTATAAAAATTAAAAAAAAAGAAAATGAAACAACATTTATTTATTGGATTTTTATGTGAAAATTTTTTGATTCTGTCAGCAAAGAAGAATTTCAGCTAATTTCAATTTTGTTGTATTTGTTTCAAAAAATGAAAAAAGAATCAATACCACCACCAGCACAGCAGTAGCGACGGCAGCACAATCATAATGTTGCATTAAACTTCTCTGAATGACAATTACTCATGAAGAACGGAAAACGAAAGTTTTAAACCTAGAACTTCGAGAAAGTCCATTATTAATTAAGTAAGTCGAATCTATTCAGTCCTGATAGTTGCACATCCCGATAGAGCTTTCATGGATAGAACAAATTTTTCATAATTAAAACAACTCGAAGAATTAAAGCGATTTACTTTTCAATGAAAAGAGAACAATAATCGTGGACGTTTCCACAAAGTGCAAAATGAACAATAAAAATCGATTCGGCTTCAAACCATTTCCTACCCAATCAACTGATTAGGATGATGATGATGATGATGAACAAAAGCATCAGCATTCCCTATTTAGACCTTTCAAAAGTTGAATTGTTACTTAGCTTCAATCACCGATTAAAGAAAACTGTTCATCATTTTGCCCTTTCATAATGTTGCACATGCTTTCTATTTTTAATTTTTTTTTCAAAAAATAAACTTTTTCACTAGTATAATGTATTTTTATAACAAGAAATTGAAACAAAATATGAAATCTTGTTGTCTACACTTCTTCAGATGGAATAGAATTTGTAACGTTGCAAATTCAAGAGTATCATTGTTAGCATGCTAGCCGTCTTTAAAGATGGGTCGAGAGGGCTTAAAATGAAGCAATCAATAAATAACAAGCACAATAAGTGGAGTGGAAATGATGTGAGAAATGGAAAATGAACGCAAAACATGCGAAGTAAAGATGGATCTCTTTATCCAAAATCGTTGAAGATCTTAATCCAAAAGAGGACAAAATAATATTACTATCAAGAAAAAGATGAACCATTCTTCTCAACCAATCGAAATTCAACCTGATGTGTTGTTAGCTTAAATTGTCTTGCTAATGATTGGAGGTGAATTTTATTTCGAGCAATTTTCACATGATACTTTGTCAAATATAGTTGCAAAACAGTGCATGTAAACACAATATTGAAATTGCATCAATCTTAAAAGTGCAATGGGAAAAATGAGCTTCCGTATGGAAAAAGTTAAGCAAGCAGAGAAAACACCGTTTTCAGAAGAGCAAATATAATAAATCAATCGACTTTTTCCGCGCATACACGAGGAACAATACACACGGCACAATAGCTAAATTATTTACATTTCCTTTCTTGAAAAGGCACTGCTTGAACTGAAAATGCCTATTGTTTTCAACATCTATTAATAAGCACCTCTGATCGTCACCAATATCGGCTAAACGATTGCTTCTATTATTATAATCCATAGCCAAATTTTCAGCGAACAACATTAGTTGAGTTGCTATTTTCCACAATTGTAGTATTTTTCTTTTTGAAATTTACAATAATTAAGTTCAGTGTTAAAAAAGACATTTTTTAAATACATTGTTCATTTAATTCCATCAAATGGAAAATTATATATACATATATATATATATATATATTTGCTAAAGTTCAACACAAGCAATTCAAACAACTGTTTGAAAGTTTATAATTGAATTGTCAAATCAATTTCACCAACAATATGTCACAAAAATCAGGATGGATTTTATAAAATTAATTGATAAAATTTTAAAAGAGAAATTTTCAATTTGAATGTGCTATGAAAGCAATATTCAGTAGAACAGCACAAAGCACGAGGCGTGTGGTGGTTTATTGTAGTTAAAGACTGAAAAGTTGATGCCTTTTTTTTGAACAGAGAAATCTCTATATTGTAGCTTAATTTTTGTTCATTGAAATACAAAATACCCAAAAGAAATATCTGGAGATTATGCTTGTTAGATAGAATACAAATCCGGAGTTGGATAATTAAAAATGGTAACAAGAACAACACACACACACACACATATTGATTGTGTGAATAAAGCTAGTTGCTTATTGTTGTTGTCTAGGAACACATCAGAGCTGTGAAAAAGAAGCAAAATTTTTGCTTAAATTATCTGCACAGAGCAAGAACGAAAGTGATCAACAATTATCCGAAATAGTTGGTGACTGACCAATAGATATATCCACATTTTGAACTACTTCAATCATCATCATGGAACATTAAAAAGATGGAAAAACATCAGTCAATTAAATGTATACATGCTTATAAAATATATAGTTCAAAAACCAAAAGAAACCCAACAAGCATTTTGTTTTTATGTACTGAAATTGATTTCGCCAATTTGGAAAAATACCATAAAGCAGAAATTTTCATTTTCAACAAACATTCCCCTCTCTCAGTGATGCAACAGAACAATGGTCCAATCGCCCACTGTGCAACAAGCTAATCAAATAAAGCCCAAACCAGAAAACTTGTGCTTTCAAGATTTTCATTGTCATTGTCATTTTTCTAAAAGCATATGCAACAACAAAGTTTTGCTTGAAAATGAAAAAAAAGACAAAAAACACAGAGAGAGCGAGAGAGGGGAAAGAAGAAAAAATAAAAAGAATTTCATGGTTTCTGATAGAAACAGAAATTTACTCTTCCGTTGCACATTTTGTTGTTCGCATCAGCGCGTGTTGCTTTTTTTTTCACTCTCGCTTTTAACATTCACTTCCACTGTGAAGAAAAATAGCACGACAGGGAACCATCGCTTAGGAAAGCGACCGTATGTGTTTGCGTGTGCCTACGTCAAACGCAACTCAAGCAAGAGACAATTCACATCCCAGACATAAAAATACGCAAGTACTTCATGAATCATCGCCTCCTCATACACAAGAAATGGTCGATGATCATCGTGCGCTGCAATTGAGTGAAAAATAAAACTGAATATTGTATTACAAAATTTAAATAATTCAAACCATATTTTCAAAAATCAAACATTCACAAAACACAAAATAATTTCAGTGTTCCAAATTGAAGGTGAAGTTTGAAATATTGTCAAATTCTCTACTCTACTTTAAAAAAATGCATCACTGATCCAGATCATAAATTATACAAGCATAAAAGAGAAGAAATATGAGAGAAAGAACAAAACAACTTTGAACACCTCGTGAATGAAAAGTTTACCAAAATTACACTTTTCCAAACACCTGCATCTGACATGTCATTTTTCAGCAAATAATCAATTGATCGCATCTTCTGAAACTTTTTCAGTAATAATAATAATAATTCAAAAGTTATTAATAATAAATAACAACACTGGCACCACAAATAGCTGAAGTGTCCAGGTAAAATCCGGGTAAAATGAAACTGTCCATCAATGGAGTCAGTCTGAAAATAATCATCATGCACCCAGTGCTGCAGAAGTTTGTACGCTTGTGAGAAGCATTTGCGAAAGAGAAAAGAAAAATAGAAAAAGAATAAAACAGTATTAGCACAACAACTACTATTTTTGTGGGTGGAATTATTTTATGACATTTTATGATACCGTGGTGGCACACCTTTTATTTTCATTATCATTACTTTCACATAAGTTTCACACTGAATGTTGACGACGACACTTTAAAGAGATCACCACTATTGCGGAAAAATGAAATCTTTATCAATAATAATAATAATACGCTACACATAAATGCTACTTGCGGCCTTATCGTTGCTATTTCAACACTTTCTATGCAAATATTTTCCACTAGTGTTCTTGTTGATGTTGGTGAACCGAAAGAGGAAAAGAGCAAAGCTACACGTGGAATAAACCTTGACAAATAAATACCCGCTAACAGCAGCGCGAAACCGTTGAGAAAGCAAAATAATAATTCAAAAAAAAAGTCACAACAAGCAACAAATTGCGTGTGTTCACACATACTTTTCGCCTCTTCAATTGACAAAGGTGTGGGATGGATTCAAAGTCAACCCTCACCGCCCCGCCAACCAGCACACCAATCTGCACGATTGATTTCATGTATATACACCAACTATACAACTCTATAGGTGTGGAAAATGGAAACGTTCGACTATGGATGGATTTCTAGCGTGGATGGAGAAAATTTCGATTCAACACATTCGAATGATGATGGAGAAGAGAACAAATGAGCTGTTGTTCAATTTGATCATATAAATACCTTTGGTCCAGTAGTCCAACGTTGCACTGGCACTGCCGAATCCGAGATGAAGTAAAAAATTGTTGAGCAAGCGACCAACGGTGACCAACAACGTTCCATTGTACCATGCAGATTTGAAGTGATTTTTGTGACAGCGAGGATGCAAAGAGACGGCCAACGGCTCTTCTGCAGGCCATATTGACAACAGTTCTTCACGAGGGCCGTGCGCGTGAGGTGCATCAATCATGGCGAACCTTTCACTGATAAGAGTGAGGAAAATTTGCATGCATTGTTAGCAGGTGAATTCGCCTCTGACGGGCCAACTGCTGCAACGCGCCGGCCGGACGAGAGGGGGGAGGGGGGAGGGCAACACGTTGGAGAGTGGTTGTGGAAAAATATCGCCCCCAGTAGTAGCATTTGCAGCACTAGCCGAGCAGAGTGGAACTGGCTGGCGTACGCAAAGCACGGCCGCCTATCGAATTTCCTTCCGCTCGTTGTCGTTGTCGTCGTCGATCGCCGCCGACAGCTGGCGCCCGTCTCTGAGGAACTAGCTGGTAAAATAGAAGCTTCAACAACGCTTTCAAACACATCACCACCACCTACCTACACGGTAAACAAAACAGTCCACCAAAGCAGCTTTCACTTAAGCTTAATTAAAACTGAAATTATTATTATTATTATTGTTGTTGTTGCTATTTTTATTTTTTCTTTTTGCTTCTCATCACTACTAATGCCTTGGCATTGACCTCGCCAAAGCTGAATCCACATAAACAAATATATATATATATATATATATATATATATATATATATATATATATATATGCTTGTTGAAAAATTTTTCAATTATCTATTTATTCAACGCGCAAATCAAGCTTAATCCTCACTCATATCAAGTTGCTGTTTCATCTATCTATGCATGCGTGTAGTTTAAAACTTTTGATAAACATGCTTACTAGCAGCTATTTTTTTCTTGTTTTCTTTTTCAGTTCAACAGTTTTATTTCGAAATTTCAGCTTATGCACTTCATGCTTAAATTGAAGCTACAATGGATTGCAATTTTTGTTTCTACGCGTTCAATAGAAAATACCACAGCAGCCGGCTGCTAATACTATTACAAAATTGTTGTTGTCTCTATTTGATAATTAACAATGTCAAATTCTTTTCTGAACCATACTCAAATGGGTATACGTTTTAAAACACTTGTTACCCTATAACTTGTAGTCCAATTAATGAGTAAGAAAAATAAGTATTGCAAAATTTTAAAACTTTTGATAATTTTATATTGCAACTTTTCAAATAAAACTGACATCAAATGCTCAGTGTCGCAAGCGATTGAAATAGTTGCATTTTTGCTTTGAAAAGTATCAGTGTTGAACAAGTATTCTGGTGGCGAATTTTTGTGATTGCATTTCCTTTCAAACGCTAGTTGTCACTGAAATAGATATTCGAACGAGATATTCAAGACAAAATAGAAAAATTTCCTCGCATTCACCACAAGAAATATACAAAAAATCTACCAACACTTTGATGTAGGTGACAGCGCATTTTTTTCACTATTGAACATTTTTCAATTATATACGTCAATGCATTTTTCAATGATAATTTTTAACCGTGAAACTTAAAAAAACAGAACAAAATTGAACTGTCAATAATAGAAAGCTTAGATTTTTTCAGATGAATTTATTTGCGAGGAGAGAAAGAATAGTCAGCTAGCTGGCTAACTAGCTCATTGGTGAAGCAGCTGCAAATTCAACACACCAAGCTAGCTAGTTTGCTTTTTCAATTTTCACCAAGCCTAAGACCTCGTGAAGCGAGAAGGCAGTTTTAAAACTTTGCATCATCTCTCCTCCAACTTTTTCAACTCCATTTCTCTCCCCACCTCTCCAAACCCTCTCATCCCTCCCCTGTTCCCTCTCCTCCCTTCCCCCGTCGGAGTAAACTAGATAATTTTGCCTAAAACAATTTCCGCCTGAACGCCGCTTTAAATCACGCTTAATCATGTGTTGTTGCAAATCTAATCCAAACTTAGAACAGATAAAAGAATTTTCACCACTGCTTCTAATGCGTGTTATCTTCAACAAAAACCTCTGAATAGTTGAATTATCATTTGTATTGTCGTCATCATCAGTAAACCAGCTGGCAATTTCGCTTTCTTGCTCGCTTCGACGACAACAAATGAAAACTGGGTAGATCAATGAAATTTGAATTTTAAAGTAATATGATAAAAATATTTTTCGAAAATTCTTTCCAACTTCATTCATTGTTCAGATTCACATAACTGGATGAATCACCACAAAATGAATATTGTAATAGATGAAAAATGTTTTTGCATATAATATATAATTTACAATGCTTCATGTGGTTTGATTTGTGTTTTATCGCCTTTTATCTTTTACAAGTGCGATTTTCGATAGTGTTCTATAGATAGCTTTGCAGAGAGAAGAAAAAAACAGAGAAAACGTGAGCACTTGTGGTGAAGTTGCTGTCTGAGAAGAAGTGATTAATTCTGACGTTTCGTTCGGCATCACTTTGCAATGCAGAATGTGATTAAAGCTGAATGATCGACTGTTGCCATGGGCATAGTTGATTTGACGCCTCTGACATGCTGGCTCAATTATCAACCATACATGCAATTTCAATCGTTGTTTGGCTTTTTTCATGTTTTTCTTTTGATTAAGCTCTTCACCTCAGCTATTATTATATTTTTCAGAACCTCTCAACCAAAAGTTCATCTTCTGCATATTATTTTACAAAAAATAACTTACGAGCATTTGTAACTGTCGAACAAATTTTTCCAATTCAAAAACAAAGCAGAGATATTTTGAATGATGAAAATTTAAGCAAACAAGCAAACAAACAAACAAACCTGTTTGTTGACGCAAAATTGCAACGACAATTAATAACGTCGGATTCAATTTCACAGCAAACTTCTTGGCAAAGCGTCACTTTTGATCAGATCATAATCAGTGGCAGCAGTATTAATTTTGATAACTGTTGAGAAGATGACCATATGATTTATTTATTCTCCTACAACTGTACACAGAAGCTAATATCCACGTGAGCTTGATGGAAATGTGCACAGTATGGCTTTCCTTCCTTAGCCGAGAAGTCGAAGCCACTGTAAACCAACGCATGCACTGCAAAAATATACTCCTCGAATAATGCTTACTTATCTGCTTTTAGAATTGCATTTCATCTCCAAATAAGATAAGAATATTCGACCAATTGACAACAGTATTTCAATATGAGGTACAATTGCAATTCAAGATGAAAAATGTTCAATTGATTTACATTAAAATAAATAAAAAACAAAACAATTATGAATGCAATTTTGGTAAATTTAAATTATTATACACAAAAGCAGTTCCAGTTGACACAATTACTACAGAATGTACCACATATGTATTCATTAATGTGCTTCAACAAAATTTTCAATTATTCTGAGTAGAAAAAAGGGCAATACAAAATATTGATATCGCAAACAGAGAGAAAGAAAGAGAGAGAGAGGAACTGAATTCAAGTGTTCATAAATCATACTTTACGAGACAGAATGACCGTATTAAATGAATTTTGAAAATTTATCCAAAATCAAATATCCAAAATTGCATGCACATCTTAGACAGATCTTGCAAAATTACGTCAAAGGGAATAATTCTCTCCTTGTATTTTTTGTCTCTCACACACGTAAACAACATTTCAAAGTGGAGTTTTGCAAGAGAAATTCAAACTTGCATTTTGCAAGTGTACATTTAAAAATTTTGCACGTCACTTCTATGGTTGAAAAGCTCAATTTTTCCATGTGCATAGCAGATAAATTGGTTTGTAAAGTCCAATCGATCAGAAAAATGAATCGACACCAAAGGATCGACTGATTTGGAAACGGCCTAGAAGCTAAAATGCGTGGACGATTTGTAAGCCAAATAGAATACAAAAAAGAAATAAAACCAACCAGTTAAGCATCATCAAATGGGAAGAGAGAAAGAGAGAGAGAGAGAGAGAGAGAAAGAGAGAATTTATTTTTCAAAAAAGAAAAGAAGGGAATTTCACATCGCTCTAATAATCGAATAAGCACAAATTTACGATGTAAGAACCTTTGGAAAATGAAATTTTAAAACATCAAACAACTTTTGAACTTGAAATAATTGAAAAGCGCTGATTGAAGATAAAAATTTTAAAGTTGACAACAACATACTTTGGAATAAAATTGCAATGCAGTCGGGTGAAATTTTGGAAAAAATTAATTTTGAAATAACTGTTTGCTCAATAAATTTCACATCTCCACCACGCTCCATTGCTAACGACATCTCTCGTGTAGTAGATAATTTGCATACTGAAGTGAATGCTCTAGTGCTGCTAATTTCAGTAAACAAAACATTCCCTGAGATTGAGCTATTCTATTTTCTTTCCTTCTCTCCCTCTTTACTGAAAGGAAAATTCAAATTGGAAATAATTATCGTTTCAAAAAGCTTAATAGCTTCCAAATGAGCGACTTGGACGTTCATACTTGTTGTATGCAATCGTTCAAAATAAACAAGTCTTTTCAGTTTATTGCTCTCGTTCGATGCTTAAAACTCAACATAGTATCACTTTATTTTGATTTCAATGCTCTCCAGATTTCTTGCAATTATTGGAAACCTACTTTTGCAAACTGTTATGGAGAAGAAGCAAAAAAAAGCAAAAATCCTTTTTTTAATTTTGACAGAGAAAAAATATTAATGAAACATTACTACTACACGATTGCTATTTGACAACAATGCTTGAAAATCCACTTCGCTTGCTTGCTTCATTCGTCAAAGCATGCTCAAAACTGATTTACAGCAAAACTATATATATATATGCATATAGCATAGCATCGAATCTTGACTAATTGAAATCTATTCGACAGAACTGTTTCTTTTTTAAGAAACGACGAAACATCTTCACATCTACTGCTAACTACAATTGTATTCTCGAATGAAGAATTCGTGTTTATTTACTGCAATTGCTGACAATCAGTTTATGCATAAACGCTTTGGCTAGTTGTTCAACGATTAGACATTAATTACTTATTTACATAATTGCTTAACGTTTGCTCAGTATCTTCATTCTTGTTCTGTTATTCACTGAAACTGGACGCTGAAGAACGGCAATACCGGCTTGTATCTTACTTTGCACAGCTAATGCAAGCAACTTTGCTCACGTTGGCTAATAGAATCAAGAATTACCAAGAATTATTATGTACCACTGTTTGTATTGTTGAAACGGTTTGTAAGAAAATATTGCAAAAATAAACCACAACAGAAAGAAAAGAAACAAAAAATACTGTTCGTAATCTCAGAAAATTACAAATTAGCTTATTCATTTATTGACAATGATGGAAATAATCGATTAAATGCAGCGATTGATGCGTTGAAATTCAATCAATGAACAAAACAAAAGTTCCTCGAAAATTAAAAAAAAGCTCAATCATCACCGTCCCATAAGTTTTGAAAACAATCATCCTGTGCTCCGTGCCGTTGCAATACTGTTTCGCTAAATTGTTATTACAATTTCAATTTCTCTGCTGCTCAAAAAGTGTCAAAAAGCAATGGTCAAACCTGGAAACACGTCGGTGGATTTGAAAAATTTGATCTTTTTTATCTGTACAAGATGAAGCTGAATGATATTAAAGCAGACGTTGATAAATCACAAGAATAAATATATAAATGACCAATTGAAGAACATGAACCAATTAAAAAACCATTTAATAATAAAATCAATACTTATTACGTTGAAAAACATCTTTAAAAACAACTTCTGTGAAATATATTGAAAATGCCTTTTTTTTCTCACAAAAGAGCCATGAACTTCAGAATCTACACTGATATTATAAATTACATTATTTAATACATGCGTGTGTGTGTGTGTGTGTGTGTAAATGTAATAAATTTTTAGATGCAAGAATGTCCATTGCTTAAAACATTGCTTTGAAACACGCTAATCCCTCAATGAGTAAAACTTATATTACCGTTGCAATGATGAACTATTGCAAAAATGTTCAAGTGAATATTTCATATTTATGCAATGGAAAAAAACTTTCAAAAGATATGAGATGAAATTTTTTGAAATTTCAATTAAATGTGGAAATTTATCCTGATCGACTAAGCTGTGTGTAATGACGTCGGGGAAAATGAGTTTTAAGAAATTGACAACAGATCACTTTTAGAAAAATGACAAAATCTGAACACGCATCATCATCATCATCATCATCATCATCAACAGACATCAGATATCAGATAAGAATAATTGCAAAGGGTTGATTGCAAAAGGTGATGTTGCCACATGTATGAGATAATATAAAATGGCATGACGGTTCAATAATCAGATGTCAGATAGTTTTGTAATCAAACAGATATATGTAAAAGAGAGTTTCAACAAAACGCCAGAATGCTGTGGGTAGAGGTGAAGCAAGCAGAGCAAGATAGAAAAAAGAAAAATAAATGTCGGTACTGAAGGAGAAAAGAAAGCATCAGCAAAGCCAGAACCATCTTTTACATCAAACTTGCAATAATCGAAACATCTTGAAATCATAATTTGTCTCTGGTGTGCGTGCCTGGAGGTTAATTACACCATGCATGCCTTCCTAGTCCTGCGGGTGTTCCACGACAATTGGCAGCATTTCCTATTCGCATGTTAATAATGTGCACATGTCTGGAATGGAATATTTCTTCACTTTCGCGCTGGTTTTAAAGAAGTAAGAAATATTTCGTGCATATTGCAAAAATTTACCCCCGTTCAATTCATTTCGTCATATTCCATTTCAGAAGAAAATTGAAATTCAGCTCACCTTCCAGATATAACATTCACTCTGTTCAACAAAAGAAATTCTCAAATAATAATTATTATAATAATAATTATTATTATTAGGCTTCTCAGTATGGAAGCCCAACTCAACCTCTCATCAATCGAAAATCAAACACAATTATCAAAAGTATTAACCATTTTCTTCATTTTCGTTTTTCAACTTTTCACCATTGGTTTTTTTTTTCTCTCACTTATTATACACTTTTCCCATTTTCTATTTGAGAAAGCAAATTTTACTTAAACACCAATTTTTCGCTCCTCCGACAGATGATATAAACAAACTAAGACAACATTTTTGTCATTGGATGAAAATATCCTCCGTTTTACAGTACAATATTCTATATTCAAGTATTTTAAAATGACACATCTCAAATGTGCCTGAATGACCTTTAATTATTTAAAATAAAATTTATAGTTCTAGATTTTTCATCATATACTTTGTGTATGTTTGAAATAGAAAATTTTTTATGGCCAGCTTTGAGAAAAAAACAATCTACGTAAAATTCTGTAATGATTTAAAATTTATGTATTTAGAAAAAAAACTTTTCTGCATACGGATTAATTTTTCATTATCATAATAAGCAAAGTTATGAGTTATTATTATAGAAAATTTGAATATACAATGAAATAATAAAACCACTTAGCCAAGTAAAAGATTTTTTCCAAATATAAACCTCGGTGAGAAGCAACAGACGACTAACGTATGCTTTTTTTTTACATTCTCAGTTTGAAATAACTTTATAAAATGAGAATTAGGTTGAAATTTAAATTAAATAAATATTTCGTTGTAAATTGGATTTCTGCTCAAAATTTCGTTGATATCACAGAATGACCTCTTTTGGAATATTTAAATAGCCATATGAAGAAATAAAGCAGCAATATTGTGTGTGAATGATGTCAATTGACGGAAGGTATTTTAAAAAAACCAACAACTACCACTACTACACTTGCTTATGTATTTGAAATGCAACAGTGTAAATAATAAGCAAAATTAAATAATCTGGAGAATAAAATTGAAATAAGACAAGGAAAATATTTTGTTTTTCATCTTACCTTCATGAATGTAAGAGGATAGACGAATTCCATGAGATGACAGTCCGTGGCAATGTGGGGTTTGTTGTCTGCTAATTGTAAGCATCGCATTCACAAAATCAACAATGCCATTCCATAACTTTGTCTTTTGAATCTCTTTTCACACCAAGCAACCGCCAAAGCGACTGACTGATCGGTTTTGCTTGTGAATTGTTGATTTGGAAATTGGAAAGGATCGGCTGTTGTCAATTTGCCAACGTGCCAGGCGACTTGGATGTAAGCCTGCCAAAGCGGCTTCCATTGTTCGTCTTTGACGGCAGCTGCGAGCTTAAAATGGCCCAACAGAGAGTCTGGCAACTGTCCTTGCCAGCCGAGGGGTGTGGGAGGTAAGATGGGGATGGGGTGGGGGTAGCAGCTAGCACAACAACTGGTAGGTGCAACTGACGAATGGACAGGCGTGTGTAATGTTGAAGAATTGGCCAAAGCCGAACGTTGAATAAAGAAGCCACAGCAACAAAGCGGTGCAAGTTGAACGACCAAGAAGCACAAGCGCCACCACCCACCGCCCACCACCACCACCACCCTGTCAAATGGAAGATGCACAACTGGCATTATTCGGCAAGAAACAACACCTATAATAACAATGCTTCTTGCTCTTATTGGTTTTCATTCTGACAAATTTTTCTTTTTTTCAAATATCAACTTTTCAAAAATATTTTATTAATCCATTTCTTTTTTTTTCAACAAATTTTTCCAAACTGTCATAATTTTTAAAAATAAAACTTGTCAATATTTGAATAATTTTGAAAAAGCAACTGTTCGGAATTTTACATTACACGTGTCTTATTCGATTAACAAGTGCTCTATGATTCAGTAACAAGTGGCTTTTACTTTTCTTTTCTTCTGTTGCTATTCTTCATAGAGGGATATTTATAAATAATTATTTTCATTTTAAATTATTAATAATTGATTGAAATTAATTATCTGAACAACCCCAACCACAACCCCTATTCAACAATATTAATCAAACAGTTAACGACGATGGTAGTAAATGCAGTGTGAAATTTTTCGCATAACAACAAACAGTAAATCAGTGCAAGCTAATGGATAATTTTCAAAAAAATCTGCCAAATGAAAAACACTGCAACAATGCTTTTTGATAGACGGCGTTGACAAAGAGAAAAAAAGAAAGCAACAACACCTACCTACCTGCTTGGCAGAACTTTGAAAATTTATTTCTTTGTTGCACACATCCGGCGTTGACGATTTTCCAACTGCTCATAAATCAACCAAATTGATCATATTCATCCATACCAACTCAGCATACAGCTCGTAAAAGAAAATATTCCATTTCTTTGTTGTTGCCGAAATGTAAAACAAGATAATAACACTGCTATTACAAGCAAAAATAATACTTGAAAATAAATAAATCAATTTCTATATGTATTTGTAACAACAACAACAACAACCAATAATATGATCATACATACATGGTAAAATACTTTATTGAGAAATAAGAACAATAAGAAGAAAACAGCATGTCATGGATAATGTTAAATAAGTAATCCGTGTTGTGACTAAAAATGCTACAGTGCAACAATATATATATGCCACTTATAATAAAAAAAGAAAAACACAAATCTCTTCAGGTTTCTCTCTCTCTTCTGCTTCATTAATCAAAATTCAATCAATTCAGCCGTTTTGCCATAAAATCCATCGCCGGTGTCAAAATGCTTTCAACGCTCTGAAAACCCAAAGCTGCAAAATCTTCCTTGGTCAAAGGACAACGGGCCGAAAGCACGTTTTGACAAAATATCAAAAAAATACGACATCTGAAAAGCAAAGCAAATTAAAAATAAAAGCAATCCTGCTTATCAATCACAGCAACTAACTTCTGCGCATCAAGGTTAGCTAATTTCGGAATATACAGCAGCAGGTGAATAAAAATAAAATAGTAAAATCGATTCTTCTGCCAGCTGTTGAACGGTTGCATGTTGTAAAAGTACTTGAACATCTCAAAAATACGATCTTCATCCGACGCATCCACTTTCGTTCCATTTGCACAATTACGAATGGTAACCAACATAGCCGTAAATTCCTCAAATATTAATTCAATAAGTTAAATTGAATTTCATTTTCAAAGTGCACAGATGAAAGAACAGAAAAAACAAAAAAAATGATAATACAAAAAATTACCTTTTCATCAAAATTGTGTTTAAACAATAAAGATTGGTGCATACTGTGGAAATAATCTACCAATTCCAAAAAGTTATTCTTAAAAAATGAAACAATTTTTAAAATATCTAACTTAAATAAGCAGTTTCACGTATTTACTGCATATATTTTCAAATAGGAATTGAACAATCGTTGACCCTTGCTTATCATGAGCAATGGCACCAAAACTTGACAATCTGACATGTTCTCCTTCAAAATTTCCATTGCCTTTTCTCGTTCTTCTGGACTATAAAGAAGTAAAACAAAAATATACATACGTATATATATTCAAAACGTTTCCAAATGTGAATCGAATCTTACATGAGCACTTCGGTAGCTTGTTTGAAAAGTATAATTAAATTTTCAATGTAAAGCAGCAAGTTGCGCAACGAATTCTTCAATGTGCCTTTAAATGAATCGTCACAAAGCATGCCATCTTTCATATTCAATGCCGAAGAAACGTTAAACATAAGACGAGGTGCAGCTGCACTAATTGGTTGCATGCGCAGTTTGCCCAGTACTCCTTCAAAATCAGCTGAAACGCACAAAAATTAAAATTACATGCAATCAAAAAAGTATTAAATCAAAAAATGTACGTGGTGAGTAATCTTTTCGATTTGAGCCTGAACCCTCCTCGAACTGCGATGATTCGGTTGCGTTGCAGCCTTTCTTCTTACAGTAGTTCTGAATGGAAATAATTAAATAAATAAATGGCAGTTCAACCTGAAGCTTTAATTATACAACATAATTCAATTTCAACATACCAAATAATAATAATCTTCATCTTCCGGATTTTTAAATTCAATGCTCGATTTTAAAATATTGTGAACTAGACACTGTTCCGTTCGAGTCATCATGATCAAATCGCGATCATTCCTTTGTGCACGACGCACATTTGGCAAACACCGGGCAGGAGAATCCATACCGGGCCAGAAAGGTCGGCTGTTGGGCATTCTCATTACTGGATGGTGTACAAACGGTGGCATACCACGGAATGGCGGCATATAGTGCCTAAATATGAAGTGTTTTTTTGAGTTAAAACAGGTTAATCAAAATCGATAATTAGCAATCTAATCTATAAAACTGCATATAGTAATTATAATGTTACAAATACCTTTCACAGAATACAAAAACTACTTACGGTGGCATAAAAGGCTGCTGCATCATTGGACGATTTACTGGCGCATATCCTGGTCGATGGAGCGGTGGCATAGCACGACCAAACATGACTAAATTAATTTAAATAAATAAAACTAACAATAACAAGTACTCATAAAAATTCATATAATAATATTCATTCATCTTCAGATCAAATAAATACTTTGGAATAAACATAACAAAAACCACAATTCATTTTTTTGTAAATTACACCTATATTACAGAAGAAATAAATAATTTAAAAATTATACAACTATTACAAAGTCAACTTTTCCAACTAATGCTATTAGAAAAAGAAAATTACAATCAAATTCTATGACAATTTTACATCTAAAACATGCACTTTTTATACTTTAAATTTTTACAGTAACCCTTAATTTCACCTTACTGAATTTGAAAAGTAAATTTGTGAATAAGTATGAAACAATTGATGCTAAAAAATAAATATAAACAAAAAATATAATATTAATCTGATATATACTAGTAATTTCAAAAAAAACGCAATATACATAATGTACATGCACTAAATTTCACAATAGTTTTTATAACTTAAAATATAATTAGTATATGAAGAAAAAGAACAGCAATCTATTTATAAATTACATTAAACTTCGTTAAATATAATGCTATAAAATGGATTTACACTTACGAGAATTCATTTGCCAACGAGATAACGCTTCAGGACCAAAGGGCGCGTTTCGCGCATGTGTGTACGAAGGCAGCTTTTGAATAGAACTTCCTCGATACTGCTTTATGTCTTGCTCGTTGTTGAAAGGTGGCCGCTGATTTTCCGTGAGTGCGTTCATATTGTTTTCATGATGAATGCCAAAGGCAGAGTTCGGATGCAAAAACATATCTGGCATTTCATCTTTTTTCTGAATATCGAAGACATTCGGCGATAAGAGCTCTTGTTCCACCTGTGCAAGTGTTTTCACGCCTTTCAACAGATTGGCTTCTTGTCCTGCTGGCAAATCACTAGAAAACCCTAATTCGGGTTTCAAATATCTTTGAGCTTAAAAAAATCACTTCAAAAATATGAATAAAAATAGTGCTGAAATTTTTACAGTGCATAGCAAAAGGCGAATTTCCCTCCCAGAATGAAGATGACTTCGGTAAGTCGCGAAACTGTGACCCACCGACGGAAGCGATAAATGATCTTTCTCCTGACGAGTAAGTCTAAAAGGTAATTCCATTAAAAAATGAAAGATCATTATTTAACATCAAACAACTTAATATATATATATATATATATTAACATCAAACTTATACGATGCATTAATTCTATAACTTACGGGCGGAATAGATGTTTTATTAAATTCTCTACGATCATCATCTTCATCAACTAAGTGTTCGATTGATTCAACGATAGATAACTATAAATGAATGCAACATAATCGTTAAATGATAATGCTAAAAAATAATATTCAATAAAAATGCATACATTAATGTTCTCATCACGCAATGTACGTTGAGCTGCATCTTTATTAACCGGAACTGAAGCAGAATGGTTGGACTCATTTGATATTACTTCATGCAGCTCATTTTCGACTGGAGGCAAATTCAATTCTTCATCGCTACCTCCAAATTCCCATTCTTCTTCTAAAATAAATTAATTTTTACAAGACTCACCACTTCAAAAAAACATCACCTGGAATATCAACATTAAAAGTTTCTGCGTTGTAAGCATCGTAGTCTTCACTTCCATCGCTACTGTCAATTGAATCTGCCATCGTTAGTAAAACTAAATTAAAAAATTACTGAAGGGATTAAAATAGTCTAGACAAATTAAAAAATGTAGTACAGAAAACATATTTAATTTTTAAATAAATTCAAACTGTTTAACGCTGACGCAAAAAGACCCCGCCGACAAAAAAATTTCATGATTTTAACACACAAAACATAAAAAATTCTATTTCTTTTTCAAACAGTACAATTATTTGCCCCAGTTCAATGTCGAAACAAAAACATGAAACAACACAATGCAAACTGACGAAGGCCACTTGGCACATACTGATAGCAAAACTGAAAACGGACATTACCGACACTGACCGGAAAAAGGTAAATGAAAGTGCACTTAGTGATAATCAAGGATTAATTATTTTTGGAAAACGTATTATACTGTATATGAATGAAAACAAAAAACTCTCTTTAAAGCTAAAATATGAAATTTGGTCATTTTAAATGATATTAAAAAAATAAAAATTATTTTTTTTAATTTTAACTCAAATTATAAAGTAAAAAATGACTCCAGTGAATTTTGATAGAAACTGTTTGTTGTTGAACGTGTAATATTGAAAATATAAAACTGAAAAAATGACATATCAAAATTTTTTACTATTATTTAAAAAAATGTATTAGTCTTACGGGACATTGTTAATGCAGCTTTTGATTTATGTTGATCAAAAGTCGTCATTGCTGTCATTGCTTTATCATGCAATATTTTACTACATTTCCGATAATATTACAAAAGTAATATAATAAATTGTTCCTTTTTATTAAAACAATTTTTAAAGATTCATGAATTTTTTAACAATTTGAAATAACAAAAATACATTAAAATTCCCATACAAAAATGCAATAGTTGAACAATGGAGGCAGGAAGCCAAAGGGAAAATTTTACTAGAAGCAACAAATGCAATTTAATAAAATGATGATGGCATTTACGTTGCGCATTTGTTTCATAGTTGGACGTTTCAGATGTTTAAAAATGATCGAAAGTACTTTATAATAGAAAAGTTAAAATTTTGAATTATAGATTAACAAACAAGTTTGATTTTTGATGAATTCTACGATAAGACTTTTATCTATGTACTGGACGACGATTGTACTGATTTTTGTTGGAATTATAGAATATGTGCCAAACAAATAATAAAAGTACAAAATTGATGTTCAGAGTGCGAGTTGTTTCGAACCGGTGGAAGAATTTTGTTGGTTGATTTCCTTGAAGTTAAAACTTGCTTAAATTTGAAGATATTATAAGCACTTCTTTTCATTCTCTAATGAAGTTCATATTTTTATTACACGATATTCATGATATGATAAATTTTATGAAAAATTATCTGTTTTGTAAAATAATTTCAAAGGGGAAAAAATTGACTGAGATTGCAGTATAAAAAAAGATTAATCTTCAAATGACTGAGTTGCATCTGTCACATCACATGCTGCTTTTCCATTAATCATTGCATTACTTCAGTGTGGCTAAAAGTTTTCATATTTCAATTTCATTGAAACACATTTTTAAAACTAAAATATATAAAATATTCAAAAATAATTTATTAAACAAAAATAAAACAGTAAGAATAAGATTAACATTTCCAAATATTCCAAATAAACTAGCTAATACACATATATTGTTTCATGATGTCGATGATGAAATGACGTCCACTGTTTTTCAAGTGTTCTATGCTATTTGCAATCTTCTAAGAAATAAATGCAAATTTGAAAGAATTATTATTTATTTATTTCCATTTTAAAGTATTGAATAGTTGATTTGTTACATAAGTTACTATTGAAGTAATATTTGATTATATTTGTAGCAAGTCAATTAAATCGCTGATTAACAATGGTCATAAAATGTGACGTCTTTTACTAATAAAAAAAATCAAATACAATAGAATATCTCTTACTCTTTGTCAGAGTCTTCTAGGCAAATATTATTCAAATGAAAATATTTGTCATTGTTCCATCTGTGAGTTGTTTCACATGAAAAGCAAACAAAAGTGATTATTATCACTAAACATTAGCAAAGCGTAACCTTTTTTCCTTATCACTTGTTATTCTTGCTATTTATTGTTTTAGTAACTAAAAGTAATGAAAAGTGAAAACATCTGCTTTATCAAAATACAGTTTGAAGTTCAGAAACATAACTCTTCGAAATTACATCAATTATTAATAATAATATTATTATTATCTGATGAAAGAACATAGATCCAAAATTGTCAACTGCAACTGAAACAGACGCGAATGCTTGAAAAGAATGTTTGCAAATATTGAATGAAAGCAACGCTGTGAGAAGAAACACTTTTGCACATTCTCATTTGTGCTTTCTCGTGATTTGCAACACAAATGCCATATTTGAATGATAAATTATACAGCAGGGCGTTGCGTGTTGAAATGTTTCTTCAGTAGAATAAAGGAAGCTTGTTCAACTTCGTAAATTTCAACAAGTGCATTTTAAAGATATTTTTTGAAAGTTTGCAAAATATTTCAAAGTTTGCTGTGCATTTTTGTGCAAAATATGCAACTTCTTTTGTAAAAATCACGGGATATGGGTGACCTTTGTTGGACAGTATTGGTTGAAGAAATAGTTGCGCGTTGAGTGGGTGGGGGGTGGGTGTTGGAAAAAATATATTTATCTGCAGCAAAATGGAAAAATTTACAGCAATTCAACGTTGCAAAGATTCCATTTGTAATGGCAGATTCAGCTGTTACTGTACGCATGATAGTGGAAATTTTCAAATTTACTCAGCGTGAAATTTGTCATTGTAAAATATGCTAATGTTGATTAATCAACGATAAAGCGATAATGCTGGAATGGAGAATAGCATTGGAATAATTGAACCGGTCGATCTAGTGGAATTTCCACGGGGGTGTGCAAGAAGAATAAATCGATGAAATGTCAGTACTGTAAGAGTATTGTACTTGAGCGATATTTGTTTGCTTGCTGTAACAGTGGCAACGAGTGAATGATTCATCGACCTTTCTTTGAGAGGACGTGTTTTTGGCATTAGGTGTGACGTGTTTGTCTTGTCTGCGCGATAGAGAAGATGATTCATAAGATGAACTACATCATTTGGGATTGGTTGGCAGTGGTTTCGCATTTTTATGAATAAACCAATCGATCGTTTTTGAAAGACGTTCCATTTCTTCCCATCCCTAAGTGCATCTCGTCGTCTGGTCAGTAGTATTCAGTGTTGTTCATTGCTCAGTTTGTTGTTCCTCTGGCGCTCTAAGGCAGGGCACATATGCAGTTACGCATCATGTTCGTCCATGCTGGTGGTTCTATTTGGAAGATGTGTTTTGTATTTTTGATCCTTTTTGTAACAGAAAGCTTATCATTAAGCGGTCCAAACGTTTGCTCGAAATTGGTTGGGTATGTATATGAAAAATTTCAAATCCTCCTTCTCTCACTCAATCACTCTCTCTATCTATCTATCTATCTGATTCTTTACTGTCATGTTCTTTGTATTGTTGTTGTTCAGGGTCGAGAAATGGCGTGTAGTTGAATACAAACGACCGTACATGTATCGCACTCATGATTTTTGCTGGGATTTGTACAAAGGATTCCGCTGCGAAAGGAACAAGTGAGATTTGATTTCCTCTTTTTTTCTTCTACGCATATTTTCTTCCACTTGTGTGTTCAGTCGATAAGTATACAATTTTCAAAATGAGATTTTACGCAGGGTCGCTTTTAAAACTAGCCAACGTAATGAGAGTTACATTTCTGTGGAGTTGCAATCTGTATGCTGCGACGGTTATGCTGAAATGAACGATACGTGCATTCGTAAGTTTGCAATGATAATTTTAAATTTTTACGAATAAATTCAACGAACACTTGTATACTTTTGATACAGCTGTTTGCAGTCAGCCATGCAGTCATGGACACTGTTCCAGCCCTGAAAGTTGCACATGCTTGCCTGGTTGGGGTGGTAAGCAGTGCAACAAATGTAAGTAGTAGTTTGATCAATTTTGCTCAAATTGTACATCTTCAATAAGATAATGCGTTTTTTAATTCTACACAGCTTGCCCACATAATCATTATGGTGACCAGTGCGAAATGGATTGTAAGGTAAGATGTGAAAGGAATATTTCTCTTTTCGAATTGTATTCAATAATGAATTTTTCCATAATTGATATTCAGTATATATATATAAATAAATAAATGAATAATTTCGAGCGTTCTTTGCAAATGATGAGACGTCAGTTTGTTTGAAAAGTTGTTCTGCAAAGCTTGCCAATGTGTCAAGCGAGCTGCTACGTCAGCATCACAATTGGAAAGCGCCTATTGGGAATGTTGTGCTGCATTTTGAAAATAGCTTTCTTTCAGCAGCTGTTTGGATGATTTTTATTTTGTTGTTTCCAAAAGTCAAACTTCTTCTTCTTCCTCTTCTCGTTTTCAGTGGTATTTTTAGCAATCACATCTATAATAATAATAATTCTTCAACTTTGCAAAAGACATTTGTCATGGCTCATATAACTTGTCTTTTGTAAGAATGTCCCATATGAAAATATTTTCTCTCTTCTTTGCACAGGCATTTTTATGTCAATACTGACCCAAATTGCTAATTGTGTACAAATAACCTTCACTGGTGCAACTGGTGCATGAGTAGTGGACGAGAAGATATTCTCTATCTTTCTTTGTTTTCCTAGAGGGTAGCATAAATAAATTACTTTTGTTCTCCACAATTCAATTGTCCCTTTAGTATAGTAAAATTTTAATTTCGATCATCATAATTCAAGTAGTGAAATATATATGATCCAGTTTCAATGAAATTCAATTGAATATTGATCTTAATTTCGAAAATTATTATTTCATAACTGTGAAAATTCAATCGTAAAATTAATTATATTCTTCGAATCGATTTGATATTTTCAGTGTGAAAATGGTGCATCATGTGATCCTGTATCTGGAGAATGCTTTTGTCGAACCGGCTACAGAGGTCGACATTGTACTTTGGCTTGCAGTGAGGTCGGTGCTGCGTTTGCTGTTCGGCTTATTTCTCCATATTGTCTCTCTCTCTCTCTCTCTCATTTGCAATTTTTCAGGGTACTTATGGTGAAAATTGTGCTCAATTGTGCCATTGTAAGTTTTCCTATGACAGACAGTATGGTATATTGAAAATCAATGACAACGTTGTTCAGGTTTGAATGGCGGCAGCTGCGATCACAGGAACGGCAAGTGTTCATGTTTGCCCGGATTTGAAGGCGTTCTGTAAGCTTTTGAGCTTGATTTTCGTGTGATATTTTTTCATTTTATTCCTCTTGTGAAAAGATGTGAAAAAAAGTGCGCCGGTAGACACGGTCAAGATTGTCAATGGGAATGTCAGTGTAAAAACAATGGTCAGTGTGATCACATCACCGGCATCTGTGAATGTACCCCAGGTTGGACTGTAAGTGTATTTTCATTTTCCTTTTCAAATGATTATTAATAATTATAATCATAATCATAATAATGGTTTTTTTCAGGGCATACTGTGCGATCAACCTTGTCCTCCTGGAAAGTACGGTTCGAATTGCTCGTTGACCTGTGAATGTCAAAATGAGGCAGTCTGTGATCCGATCAATGGAACATGCCATTGTCAAATTGGCTTCAGCGGATTCAAATGTGAACAACCCTGTCAGCCTGGCTACTTTGGTTTGAACTGTACCCAAGTCTGCGATTGCGACAACGCCAAATATTGTCGACCGTCGGATGGCAAGTGCATTTGCAACGACGGATTTCATGGTGACAAGTGCGAAAATCGAGGTTCGCTATTTTACGTTTTGTTGCACAAAATTTCCCCACATTTCTGCTCAATTACAATTTCCACCAGTTTCATTGCTTTTTCAATTGTTCCAGTGTGTCCTCACGATCGGCATGGCGTCAACTGCTCGTCGATGTGTCCTTGTGTAATGGAGAATACAAAAATGTTAGTCAGAGCGTTGATATTTAAATTTTACTTCATATATTCATTTCAGTGTTGTTAATTTTTGGATCTTTATCTATTTCAGGTGTCACCCTGTTACCGGAAAGTGCTACTGTAAAGCTGGTTGGACAGGCCTGACTTGCAACGAAATTTGCCCAACTTACATGTATGGAGAAAATTGTCGCAACTTGTGCCAATGCAAAGTATATATTTATTGAATTACAGTAAGAAATTGAGAACCTCTCTGAACTGATTTTCTAGAACGACGCTTACTGCGATGCTAAAACTGGCGCATGCATTTGTCAGCCGGGATTTCACGGTGACAAGTAAAAATCATTTTTTTTTCGTGCATCTTCTAAGCTAGCAAAACTGCTTTTGTTGGCAATTGTTGCTCATATTTGTGTTTGTTTAGATGCGAATTGCCTTGTGAAACTGGCAAATTTGGACGCAATTGTTTAATGAAGTAGAAATAATGAAATGATTTTAATTGATTTGTATATTAATGATTCTTTTCTTTTCTGCTTTCAAGTTGTACATGTCAGAATGATGGAATTTGTATTGGAACAACTGGTGAATGTAGCTGCAAGCCTGGTAAATTTATTTTTCATTTGAAAATTATATATTTCTTCAAATAAATTAATATTCAGGATGGACTGGTATCGATTGTGATCTACCTTGCCCTGCTGGTCGTTACGGAGATCGTTGCAACCAAACTTGTCCATGTGGTATGTCAAAAATTGCTCATAGTATATGCAGTATGAATTATTCATTACTGAATTGTTCTTTTCCCTGGTTTATAATTTGTATAATTACGTAACATAACACCCGTATATTTGTTTTATTAATATTGGAACTGTAATTATGATGGGATAGTTTTTTTGATCATGCAGGGACGCCACCAAATGGATGCACACCAGTAGATGGCGTTTGTCATTGCGCTGCTGGTTATGTTGGGAAGCATTGCGAGCTAGTTTGTCAGGTTGGTATTTTGTAATGTTTGCATTTTCATTGTTCTTGTCCATTTCTCTTCATCTGTATGTTATTATTCTTTTTCAAATTAGCCTGGAAAATATGGTTTGTCCTGTATGCAGAATTGTAGCTGTCAGCCGGTGTCGTGCAATCCATTCACTGGAATGTGCATTTGCGATGCCGGCAAATACGGTATTATGCTAGATTTATTTTGCCGGATGAAAATTTTTATATTGTTTGTTTCAGGATTGGATTGTTTGAGTGCTTGCAAGGATGGCTTTTACGGCGAAGATTGCTCAAAGCAGTGTCACTGTTCTGAGCATGGCACTTGCGATGAACTGACCGGCGATTGCATATGTCAGCCAGGATACATGGGTGCCCAGTGCGAGCGATGTATTATTATACAAATCACTTTACAGAAAGTATCACATTGTCACGCGTGGATAATTGTTTTTTCAGCTTGTCCAGTTGGGATGTATGGAAAGAACTGTGAAATGAAATGTCAAAACTGTGTCCATTCGGATGGTCAGAATTGCCATCCGGACACTGGTCAGTGTTTGTGCCTTCCTGGTTACCAAGGCGTGCACTGTGAACACGGTATGCGGTGATGATGTTTGATTAAGATTGTTTGTTGTGCAATTTAGCAAATTTGATCTCGATGATCAACTTTTTATTGAACTTCTCCTTTTCCAACTGTTAGTTATAATATAATGAACGAAAAAACCTGTATGCTTTGTATAAAATAATGCTAATGATTTTTAATTTTGCATTTTCTTTTCTCAAGCCTGTTCGGCCGAATATTACGGCAGAAAATGTTCTGAACGGTGCAGGTGCAATTTGGCGTTCAGTTTCTGTCACCACGTCACCGGAGAATGTCAGTGCTTTCCTGGAAAGACCGGGGCTGACTGCAGTGAAGGTATTTATGGATTATTATTCCTTTTTTTCCGCTTTAATAACTGGAAAACGAAAAATACGCTTTGGTATGATTTATGTACTTGTTCATTCTGGATCATATCATTTGCGGATGCATTTCTTTTTTTTCTTTTCAACATTACGCATTGTATTCAATATTGTGCATAATGGCAGTAGACTTGTGCCTGAATTCTATTTTTACTGTATATAAAAGTGTGGGTTTTGAATTTGTTTTTTTGTAATCTAAAATAAAGCTCTTCTTCAAAGAGAAATTCAAATGAAAAAGGTATATATTTATTTAGACTGTCCTGAAGGAACATTTGGACGAAGTTGTGCTCAGCAGTGTATGGAATGCTTCAACGGCGGTCAGTGTGATGCGATCGATGGTACTTGCATTTGTCGAGCCGGCTTTGCCGGACCAAGATGCGAAACACCTTGTCCAGCTGGAACATGGTATATTGTACAAGAAGCGTATTTTTTTTTGAAAATTTTTCTTCCCAGGGGTGTTGGTTGTGTCAATCAGTGCAATTGTACTGTTGGTGCGTTTTGCAATGGCACCAACGGTAATTGTCATTGTCCAGCCGGTCTTCATGGCGTCTTTTGTGATGAATATTGTCCATTTGGAAAATATGGACCAAATTGTGCCAAGTCGTGCAAATGTAGCGCCTTTGCAAAAGGATGCCATCCGATCACTGGTGTTTGCGTTTGCCCATCAGGTTTTATTGGTTCCAAATGTGAAACAGGTATGCAAAAGTGAATTGATCATGGTTGTTATATGTATAGCTGCATTGTGTTGTGTCATTTCAGTTTGCCAACCGAACACTTATGGAACAAATTGTAAAGAAATTTGTCAGTGCAAGCCTGATGAAATATGTCATCCTTCGATCGGCTGTTGTAAAGGTGCCGCGTGTCCATCGGGTAAGTACGATATAGAAAGGGTGTGCAGTGTTCAGTAAGCCGCCACACGGTGTTGTGCAGCTTTGCTACATTGAATTTGCATGTTCAGGAATCATGCTTCCGTTTGTTTACGACGGTTCGTCTTCGACAACTGGCCTAAGCACAACAGTTGCTATTGTGGTGACAGTTTTGATTCTTGTTGTATTTTTGCTCGTTCTACTGGTCGGGCATTATCGTAAGAAATACATGCTCGAACGTGATCCACCTTTGCCAAGTGTTCGGTAAGCAGTGTCGTATTGTGGTCGTATTAATACGATTTATTTCTTTAACTGGTGTACTTATTATTTATTTGTTTGTTTATGTTATAGTTATAGTAATAATCAACAGTGTGTACAAGCTAGTGAACGGAGTGGCGTTGATAATCCACTTTATGATCCGTTTGCGCAGAAAAGCCAAAAGATGATGATGCAAAACAACACCAGCGAAGATTACCCTTGGACAAGGCCGATTAATAGCGGGGGCAGCGGGGTCGGTGGCTCTTTCACTAAAGCTTCTTCATTCGACGATGGGCCTTCAGTAAATCACGAAAAAATGAAACTCAAATTCGACGATGAAGATGACTACGATGACGAAATTCAATCTGAACAATCCGGTAAGTTGTTGTTAGTTTTTAATGGTATAAAGAAAAATTTCATTACTTCGAAACTTTTCCTTTACATTATCTGTGCGTAATAGATTTCATAGTTTGTAAATGAATGAATGAATGCATTTTGTTATGTAATAATAGTAATAATGGGAAATACTACCAATTTCGATCATATTTGGATATACAATTGTAAGCAAATTTACAGGCGTTTATGCGGTGCCTGATTATGAAAGAATGCGATATAATTATGGGGTTGTTGGTGACAATTTGAATGCACCTACAGCGGAGAAGAAAGGTAAAATGTGAGATTTGTTTTTTTTTAATTTTGAAGTATAAATTTGTATTTCGTGATGTTGTTGTTTTGTTTTGTTTTTTTCATACTGTAGAGAAAGCATGGGTAAAGGAAGGAAGTGATCGCCATCAAGGTACTGCACCACAAAGTTCTTTCGTTCAAAAATCTTCGGTCATGTAAAAAAGATATTTTTCTTTTGCAATTGGTTGAATAACGTTGCGAATTTCGGGTTTTGTTTAATGCACAGCTTTTTTCAGTTCTACCTTTTATTGTAATTTTGACAATTATTTATATTCTTGCAAATTTTTATCCCCTTTTATGTATGCCCCAATTTTATATGTACACACCCACATATATATACATATTCATTTATTTAGCATTTCATAGATGAAAATTTCATGACGTTTTGCGACAGCTTTCACAAGGCAATTCGTACACATTTGAATTCTTTCTATAGTTTGAAAAGTAAAAAAAAACAAAATTTTTATTGCTTCGTTGATATTTGACTGAAAGTAGAAAAGAGAATGAGGGAAACAAAACGACGACATTTGCATTTTGGCGAGTTGTGTTCAGTTGTAAAACTGTAAAATTATTGACAAATCATTCATCATCATCATCGTTGTCAACCGTTGTCACTTTTAAATTTAAGTGAGTTACAGTATACTTATCATGTACAGTAAACGATAACAAGGTTTTAAAATTCTTTTCATTCAAAAATCACTTTAAAATTATTCTAGAATACAGTATGACTTTAAACAATTGTGGTTTAAAATTTCAAAATTTTAGCTCATTTAAAAAAATGATCGTTCGCTTGTTGGAGTAAGTTGGTTGGAATTTTTTGCCAGAACAATGCGGTCGGTGCTTTTTTTGTGCTTGGGCTATTTTTCTCTGCTAGTCGCTTCCTACTTCACTTTCAGGACCGAGAAGGAAGAGTCTCTATTTATTGAAAGACAGTTCAAGCCGATCAGAATACGAATGGTTGTTTCAGACGCATTCAAAGCTGCGTATAACGACGAGCAAATGGCCGTATTAGAGGAAGCGTTTAATAAAACTCTAAATTTTTTGAAAACTACCATCCGTGTGCGACGACTGAAGATTCCGATTGACTTGCACAGTTATAATTGTTTCAATTATACACATTTTCCAATTGAAAGTGACTGGCTGAAGAAGGGTGTTCTCCACACTGATTTGATACTTTTCGTCGACTCGAAGCATACTGCTTCTTGCTCTAACCCGGATCTTACGCTTGCGTTTGCTGCAACTTGTCCACCAAAATTGAACTTCATCAATCGTCCTGTTTTCGGATACGTGGCTATTTGCAGAAATTCTACAGCAGCCAAGCCGTGGAATGTCTATTCAATAAGTAACACCGTGATTCACGAAATATTGCACGTTATGGTATTCAACGACTTCAGTATGCACATGATTACGACAATGATTCACAATGCACACGATTCGTTCGGCATCGAGCAACCGTGGAAAGTGAACGACAATGTCACGGTGACTCAGCAGACGCATTTCGTCTCGACTCCACGTGTATTGAAATTCGTCCGCGAGCACTTCAACTGCCCAGATCTGAAAGGGGCCCAGTTGGAAGACAACGGAGGTCCTGGTACTGTACGTTCCCACTGGAAGAAGCGACTTTTCGGCAATGAAATAATGACAGGAAAACTAAGTAACGAAATCGTGCTTTCCCCATTAACTTCTGCTTTCATGGAAGATTCAGGGTGGTATATGGTGAACTATTCCAATGTGGGACAGTTGGAATATGGCAAGGGAGCTGGGTGTATTTTTGCGCAAAAAAGTTGCAGCGAATACGTGAATTCGGTCAAAGACGAACCGCTCGCTGCCTATCCGTATTGCAATTGGGCAGATTTTGTGACTCGTGAAAACTTCGGAGCGACAAAGTTGGCACGCTGCACTAAGGATAGAACGAGATACATCTACTGCAATTTTGTAGTCAACAAAACCATCAGCGACAAATACGGATATTTCCGAGACAAGACAGCCATGCTGGAAAATGGTGAGATTGTGAGCGGCGTCCACGTTACAGGCGGAGAGGAACTGTTCAACCATTGCCCCGTCTGGCAAGAGTTACATTGGAAATGGTGGCAGAACCATTTCGAAGATAGCATTTGTCACCACAGCGTCGGTGATACGAATCCAAATTTAAATTTCGGCGCCGAAAGTAGAGGACCGAACACCATTTGCGTAGAACAGATAAGCGCGTTTGCGATACTGCGTTCCATGGGATTTTCCATCTTTTCCTTCTCAACGACCGCGTACGATACCAAATTCGGAGCGGGATGTTACCGGTACAAGTGTTACAAAGGTCGGCTGATGCTGCACGCGGCCAGCAATCAAATGGACACCATTCCGCAGGCAGAGTACAAAATTTGCTGGTACGCTGGTGCTCTTCTGCGCGTCACTCGTCACTTTCGTTCCAACGACGGGCGGTATCAAGTTCACCGAGGTACTTTGATTTGTCCTTCTTGCGAAGAAATATGCACGAAAAATGATAAAAATTTCCAATGCGAACCTGACATGATTGGCATAGAATCGAGGGATCTGATGCTCCCCACCTACTAGTCAGTCACTTGTAACAACGCATCGGGCAAGATGAATTTACTCATCGCCATCATCATCATCATCATCATCATCCCCATCATGATCATTATTTTTTGATCATAATTATTGATGTCAAATTGATCAAGAAAATAAAAAATCACAATACGGACAAATGTTTGCGTGCTGCTTTTTTTTCACCATTCCACTACCACATCTTGGACAGCAGTTGTGCAATTTTGGAAAATTTGATGAGCGAAATTTCGTTTCCACGGCCGGATACCGTTTCTGAGTCGAAGACGAGCAAGCAGCGGTAGGGTAACAATGTCGAACAGCCGCCAACTGTTCATCAGCATGTCTCTTGTAGACGGGCAGAGGAACGGTGCTCGGCTTAGGGTTCGGTTGGACAAGCTTCTTCGTCGAACTGTTGCTGTTGGCTTCAAAGCAACACTGCTTCTTCTGCTGACCAGTATCGACGCTTGTGGGCAGAGTCAAATTTTCCATCAGTCGATCCAAGTTGTCCTGCTCGACCAAGTCGGCACTGGATCTGGGTCTGGAGTGGAAAATCCGATCACAGCACAGCTCAACACTGCCCACGGTACTGCAACGACACTGCATCAGGTCGATCCATTTGGGAGATATTTTCCTCTTTTCCAGCCAGTTGTACATTGTTTGCAAAAGTTGGCATTCGATGTTCGCCAAAAAGCAGTCGAAAGCGAAACCAATCAAATCCCGGCTCGGAATTTTCGCCTTCAACTCCAGGCAATTTTCATTGTCGTCTTCACAACCACGATAGCCCATCAAATAGAACAACGCCTCACAATCGTACAACGTGTTGCGCAAGTTGTGGAAAAATGGCGTGCACTTCTGCAAGGGAAATATTCACAGATGTTAAAAAATTAACTCACCTTTTCAAATTTTATTGTCTTTTTACTCGAATAAAACGATATTCTTCACGTCGCCAGTGGTAAAGTAGAAGATTTTTGCACATTCGTTCCAACTGATCGAAACACATTGCCGCTGAAAATCCATCAAAACCGGCACATTTGCCCGCTGACAAGCACAATACACGCGTAATTGTCAAATTGCGAAATTTGTCCTTCTAAAATTAATAAAAAAAAAATACTTGAAAATTATTCACAATTCATTAAAATTATTATTGTTGAACCTGTTCGACAGAGCACAAAAAATCAGCCGAACAGCGAGTCAATTCGTTCAGCACTTGATAAACTTGTGGCGTATTTTCAGTGCCAAGCAGCTCTTCGTATTGAGATGCAATCACCGAGCGTTGCATGCTTTTGTCCACCGGTGATTGATTGTAAAAAGAATCTGCTAGCAAACAAGCAAACATAATGCAAGTTAATAAATAAATAAAATAAATAAACGGGAAATCGAAATCCCAAATAAATTATCACACAGAACAAATGCAAAATTTGCACGATTTGTGAAAAATTTTTTTACTCGGCGCAACAACTGCAAAAAAAACGGTCTGTCTCCTCACCTAAAAGTGGATACAACACAAACACATACACACCTATATTATATTATATGTATATTATACGTTCGACCAACGCTATAAGGCCAAAAGATGCGGACAGTGCAAAGGTGAACAAATCCCAGTAATTGAACAAACAAACTGAAACAAAATCGCATTTTCAAAAACCAAACAAACAATTCAAAATAAAAAAACATTTGGCCAATTGGAAATTGAATTTCACATTTTCATGGAACCACCTCTGCCTGACCAGCAAGTATACATATCGTGGAAGCAATTGCTATTTGAAAGAACAAAAAACACCTCACCAATAATAAAATCTATGCAACACGGCAAAATGAAAATAAGAAGAAAAAAAAACAAAAAAAACTACACGAAAGTAGACTTCTTATTAATGTTCATTTTCATTTTCTCAAAGCACCCTGTATGATTGCAGGAGTCGGAACGTGGGCAATACCCTGACCAGGGACTAGGCTGTTGGGTCGTTGACCGACGTTGGACATGCCGTACAAATCTTGGGAGTCGTTCATTCTGCTCCCAACGCTGGCGTCATCTTCCACATCAGACTGTGACTTTTTCTTCGCAACATCTGCTGCAACCGTATGCGAACGCTGCACCTTGACTTCCTGAAATTACAATCACAACATACACAGCTCACAATTATCAAACCTCCAACAGCATATATGAAGGGAAAAACTGAACGATTCACTTGCACAAAAATCAGTATCAATCAAATTTGTCTATTTGCCCATTCAACAACACCAGTTTAACATTCAATGTTTAACTATTTGTTTGTTCAAAATAGTAGGCAAACAACAATCATCTCAGAGCATCATTTCAAACAAACCTTGCTTTGCAATCCTGGAACTAGTGGCTGCTGTTGAAATAGTGTAAAAACGGGAAATTCGTAACGATCAAAATTTCTTCGAATTCTCGGCGGTGATTTAACCGGTGGATGTGTAGCTCGCCAGTATCCTTCCAAATATTCGGCAATGTGTTCGCATGCGTCATCCAATTGATTTTCGTCTAAAATCAAGTCGAACAGTTCCTAAAATGAAATCAAATTAAATTCAGCAGCAGCCTCTTGATCTGAACTGAACTGAACTAAACTAAAGTTGTAAAAGTAAATTTTTGTAAAATTAATTCTTGAAAATTTGAAAAAAATTAAAAGTAAATGATAAGTAGAAAATTTCAAATGCAAACTTTACGATTTTAAATGCACTTTCAATTTTCTCCCAATTACACCTACCTTAATATTTACAGTATATGATATTCAAGATGAATTAACTCGTTGGTATCGTAAAAAACCAATAATATCAATGGAAGAAATATTACAATTGCAAGATATGGAAATTGATTTACAAAAAAAAGAAAATGAACAGAAATTATTATTTATTTAAATACAAAAAAGACAACATACCTGTGGACATTGGGCCAATTTTTCGGCAGCAACCATTTGCACGCTCATGTTTCGACTTTGTGATTTGCCACGAGATTTGACCAGCCTCTGCAACACTTTGGGTGAGCTGATTTTTATGAACACAAACAACGGTGCCAGAGCAGTTTTGGTCAACTGTGAAGGATGATTGACCGTGTCGCAGTCCAAAACGACCAACTGCATCGAACGAGCCAATTCGAAAATTCTCTCCACCTCACTTTGAACTTCGGCTAAGAATAAAAAGCATTTTGGAATAATTAGAATAAAAAGACCAAAAAATATATATATATACATTAAATATGCCACTACCTAGAGCATTGCTTGATCTGGAATTGGACTTTTCAATCAAAACCCGTTTCGAAGGATGGCTATAGGAACGTTTGGCCAACGATAGATCGACACTGATTCGTGTGATAATTATTCTAAAACCAATCAAACAATATGCAACATGAATTTTGAAATTATAAAGCAAAAAAAGTTGCTTTTTTTCTTCAATATTTTATTTATCATTATTTACTTCAATTATTAGAAAACACTGACAACAGAAAAAGTATTTTCAACAGCTGCTGCTCCGCATGCATTGATAGAAAAGCTTACACGACTCTACTTTGACATCCATTCATCAATCTATCTTTATTTATAATAATAATGATAATAATAGTAATAAAACACAACGTGCTTAAGAAATGTAAAAAAAAGAAAAAAGTTGCAATTGTTGCAAGTGTTTGCTTTCCGTTGGAAATGTTCCCTCATATACGTTTCCGAAATGGAAAATCAGCAAACAAAAAGTATAATATTAAAAACAATAAAGGGCAACAGTAAGAAAAAAAAGTTTCCAATTTATTATTTTTAAAATTTTCAAAATACCACCCTGAAAATCATTTACTATTCAACAGCATACGTGTGAGGTTGAATTTTGAAATTCGATGCACTTGTTGTTGTTGTTGTGGTGTGTGTGTGTGTGTGTGCAGTTGGGCTTTTTGCTCTGAAATTTTGCCAAACACTGGACATACGATGGCAATAAATTAATAATTGGCACCGGGCACAGGCCGTGGTCGCCATTTGCCGTGCTAATTAAAAAGCAACGCCGAAAGCCATCCCATGTATAATTTGGCGAAATAAATTCTTGCCTAATTCTCTACAAATTTTCACTGGGAACAATAAAGCCGAGCAATTGCTTTCTACTCTTCGAGCAAGTTAATTTTTCGACCACTTTGCCGGAGTTATTTGATTTTTCATTTCAAACAACAACACCACACGCATAAGCATAAATATAAATGTGTAAAATACGCGTACGTCAGTGTGCGAATAAAATCAAGTGGTTTTTCAATGATCAGTATAAAAAAAGGGAAGAAAAGAAAATTGAAAGTGAAATAAAGAAGCATTTTGCAGTGGAAAATGATAAGAATGGCAAAGAAATTTTCAAACGGCAAAATTATCCCAATCATACTGTACTTGTGCACAGATTTGTTTGTCTGTTTGTTTGTCATCGTTGTCGTTGATTTGGATAGATTTTTTGAAAAATTGTTCAATCAAATAGAATTTTGCCTAGCTTTATTTTCAAATGTTTAATTTAATGTAAACAAAACAAACATACAAAGTGACGTTGTTGTCTTCTTATTCATTAACTTCATGCTTATTGCTTATTTCTTTTTTGAAATATTTTTTTTCACAACTGAAGACTTGAGAAAATTGAGAAAAGGAAGAAGAAGAAAGAAGAAGAAGATTTATTTTCACATGGAAACGTAAAAGCGACTGCCACGTGTCGAATTTTGATAGCCTTGGTTATTTTATTTATTTCGCCTGCCTGCTTGTTAGATGAAAAAGAAAAAAGCAAATCAATTGTCTCCACAGTTTTCAAACCCGGAATTGAAATTTCTAACAAACACAACATCTTGATCAACTTCCAACCCAAATCCAAAAAAGCAGTATATTACAATCAAGCAAATCTTGATCAGTGTTTGATGAAGCAAATTTCTCCCCTTCCCCCTCCCCCCAGTCAAGCATGTTTAGCCTTTGTGCAACCGAGAGAGAGAAACATTAAACTGAAGAATTGAAAGAATGTACCAATAGCCGTAGCGTCGTCATCTGACGTCACCCAGATTGATGAGAAGCAGTTGACTTTCAAAACAAGAGCAAACAATGTGAAAGAGTTTTAGAGAAAAAAATACCTCTTTTTCTTATTATTCTTTCTTCTTTTTTTTCTTTAATTATACAAACTTTCACTGATTCTCAAACAATTCGCTGCACAACTTTTAATTTTCATTATTAATTGTTGAATAATTTAAATTTATTCATTTGTAGTGAAGGATAATAATAATACTAATTATTATTATTATTATTAATTAAACAGAGAAATTCATTTGTCCAAATAAACCGCTTGAACAACGTCTAGAAATTAACCCAACCTGTGTGAACATTGGAATGAAGAAAGTATGAAAATTTTTTAAAAAAATGAAATAGACGGATAGCAAAATTATGAACTCGTATTATTGAATAGGAATTGTTATATGATAAAATTCAAGCTGATAATTAAATATGAACTGATGAAAAATAGGCCAATATGATAATTTGAAGCAAACATTTGAAATGTAATGAAAAGTCGAACGATGAAAAAACAAATAATTAATTGATACAGCGCATTGAAAAAGTAATTTTAATTTTCGCTTTACCTGCCTTCGAATCGATGCTTCAAAAAATCAAAAATTGCCTTCTGCATCATATCCGTCACTTCGTAACCTTTCAACGAAGGTCCGACGAGAACAACCGGCCGCATTGTGGGAACCACTTCATACGGTTGCACACTGTCTTGCTGAACAGAAATTCGTTACAAAATCAACTCAAAATTCCATTATTATTAATAATCAAAAACGCTTATTTATTAAAACCTTTTTAAATAGTTGTTTCATTTTATCTTTGGATGTGTGACTGGATTTTCCTTTCGAATTGGCCAATTCGCCTTCTTCTGGTGTGCTTGGAAGCACATCGTCAAGTTCAGCACCTGAAAATAGAAAAATAAAAATCATCATCATCATTGTTGAAAAGCAAAATCATACCCGGAGTTGGTGGAGTGGAACCGCGACTATTCGATTGCCATGATTTTGCTTTGTCCAACGTGCCACCGAGACTTGACAGTGAATTGCTCTGCTTGCTGGAAATAGAGAAAACAAAAGATGGAAAATTAAAAGTTGCTGAAAAAGAAAATATTGCAAATTTCAAAATTTCCAATTCCTCCACAATCGTACAATTTAGAGCCCAATCCTTTGGAACTGTGCACACGGAAGTGCTCGAGGCGGGTCGGCGACGGTACGAAGCCAATATCCGCACCTTCTTTGACCAAACGACCAATCCACCAATTGTTACTGTATTTCTGGGTGAGAAAAGAAAAACAATTTTCAAGTAAGACAAAAGTTGTACTGAAAAAATTGCAACAATTTCACTGGATACTTCTTTGATGTGGAGGAAATCTTTCACTGCAAACGACACGGCACATCCGTGCACTGGACAGTCGTCGTCGTTGGCACCGTCGTAAGAGACGTTCGTTCGAACGGCAAAAGCGACCGGCTTGTACTGAAACGAGAAAAACATGGCTGAATTTCAAAATTAACAAACTCATCAATTTATACAGTTGTAGTTATTATTGTTACAGTATCAAAATTTGAATTACTGTAGATTGGCGAGAGGTTTGGTTTTTGAAAAATTGTTGTTTTGACTGAAAAAGTTGCAAATTTGCAAAACCGGTTTTGCCACGTCTCTTCCCTAGTACAGTAGGCAATAATGGGGCTTCAACGTATTTATTTGTGGCTTTATTGTTCATTTTTTTCCAACGTTCAGCTTCATCTAATTATCCCATCCGTCCACAATAGCAGTGGGTTTATCATTTGGATAAAAAACAAAATGACGCTTAATAAAAGTATGCTTTTTTGTTACCAAAAGTGAATATTTTTGATGATCCATGATTTGGAATGAAAAAGCACCGAAATTTGGAAAAGTTGGCAAAAGTGGTATTTCATTGAAAATAGAAGAAGAGGAACCTTTTCTACGTCAGCTGGGCCGGGCAAAACAGCTGCCACCCGTTGAAAATGTGTTTCATCTGACTTGGCAGCAAAACACTTTTATGCGGCTTAATCCTGCTCGGCTAACTTCTCTCTCTATTGCTCTTCGTGCCTCCCTTCACCAGTGGCAGATTTTGCGTGAAAGCTTTACGAAAAATAGTCTCAAAAAAAGTTCCATCCTTAGTAGCAGTATAATTTTGAAAAAATAAAAGAAACTGAAATTGATCAATTGGATAATTTGTCATGTTTGAAATTTTGCATTCAAATTAAGAAAGAATAAAAAACGAATAATAAATCTTCACCGTGATACTTTTTGAAATATTTATCAAAAAATACAAGAAAGTTAATTCTTTTTTTTGAATTGAAGGAAATGACAGTTAAATAATAATAATAATAATGATGATGATGATTATGATGATAACTGTTCAATTAATTGAACAACAATATCCAACTCCAACAGTTGAATAAGTTGTCGTAAATTGAAATTCGATTGTTGTTGTCTGCAGTTTGCAAGTTTAATTTTGTTATTTCGAGAAATTAGCCTATCATTATGATTATAGTTTGCTCACTTTGGCTCTTTCCAGTTGCTGTCTGGCTCGTTCTTCCAAATCCTGCCTGGTAATTTCCCGTTCACGGTCGTCTTCCAACGACAAATCGCTCGAATTGTCAGAATCGTTCGATGTCTGAATGGAAAAATGGTTTTTTTTTTGCTTGGTTGGGTGATTTTAAATTTGCATTTAATACAAGAAATAAAAAAGCGAAATACACACCTGTCGTCTGAGCATATTCATTTGAATTTGTCAAATGTTGTTGTTCTTGACTATCAAGCATTATGGATCAACAACGGAACATTCGAACCTTTGGACGCAGGTAAAATTTGGACAAATTAGCCTGCTCGGTTCTGGATGTGGTAGAGAAGATGAACAGCAATGCTTTGAAAAGAATCCAAATGAAGCATGCAAAATAATTTCAAAATGCAAAGCAGTCGAAGCAGGCAGTGGAAGACAAAGACAAACAGCGGCTGAGCACGTCAAGCGGCTTCTCCGTTCGTGTGTCGACGACGACGACGACGACAAGCGTTCGTGCACTTTCGGCCAAGCTTGCTTTTCATTAAACGACTACTGTCAGTGTTGTTTTTTTTAAACTGAATGAAATATTAAACAGTTTAAAACACCAACAACATGAACAACAAAAACAATGGGCAAGAGAAAAAGAGAAAGAGAAAGAGAGAGATGGACTATCAAATTTGTCGTTTCTCTTCTTCCCATGCTGCCAATTGGGGTGGCATTTTTTTTATTATTAAACAACGCTCACAGAGTCAGCAGAACAATCCCAGTGTTGAAGTGATCGCTCACGGGAACAAAGCAGCCTGTTCGCATTAGCCAAGCGGAAGTGGATGAACAAATGTCGTGTTTACATCGATTTGCAAATAAATATTCAAAACCAGTTTTATACACCGAACCAACACTACAGAGTCCGACTAATGATCGGCAGGTAATTTCAATTTTTCCCATTAATGTGCAGTGGGAAAAATTGAAAACAAAAAAAAACAGACAATAATCGAAACAATAAAAAAAATTTTTTTCTTTTATAAAAATAAACTTTAAGAACAATTATTATTAACTTGTTGCTAGTGGAGAAATTTCAATTTTCTTTTCCAGATTGGAATGATTTTGAAATGAAATAAAATGGAACGCTTGGCCGTCTCGGGTCGACTTTTTCGATCAAACCGACGATCGCAAACTTAATTTCCCTGATGCGAAAATTGATAAAGAATAAATCCTTTTTTTTTAAATTAAAAAATGCGAAATGGAAAATTTTCCAACGATCATTGTTTGCGTGGAAATGGAAAACGCGGGCCCTGATCGATGGTCGTCGTCAGTTCAGCATGTCACAAAATGTTCTCTTTGGTGCGGTTGAATTGCATAATTTATTTAAATTGCTTTATTACAATGTTCATATTTGCGCGTTGCTTGGAAAATTGATTGAATAGGACAACAGAAAATAAAAAACAGTATACGATAAATTGAGATTGAAATGAACTCTATCGAACAAATGAAATAAATATTGCAAATTGTTTTATTTGTTTTACTGGGTAGAATTAAAATGGAAAAAATTATCCCTCTTCAGATGAATGATGTCATTATTAAAAAGATTTTTATTAAAAATAATAATAATAAATCGAATTGAATCGAATCACCAAAGCATTCAAGCGTACAAAATATAAGTTTGCTTGAAAAATTAATCCACAAATCACTTGTTGTTCATGTAAAAAGTTCATTTTCTAACTATCATAAGAAACTGGATAAAAACAAAAATACACAATTTTCAATTAAAATACCAAACTCACCTCCTCCTCCTCCTCCTCAACTTATTCGAAACCGGTTTTTCAATTTCCTGTAGTTTTTACATTACAAGTCAAAGTTATGCAAAATTGATTCAATCACACAATTTGCTACTATTAATAATAATAATTGTATTTACTTTTGATTGGTGCATTAAACAGAGCAAATCATCATACGAGAAATCAATTTTGCATAAAATGCTAATCGAACTCACTTCTTCTCAAATGACAATAAACATGTTCAGAGAGTTTTGAAATGCCCTGTGTACTTCGCACCGTTTCAAAGAAGTTTACTAAACAAACATCAAATGATTAATTAGTTTAAATATGCGCTTTTGTCGATTAATTTCAAAAATTGAAATACTTTCCAAAGCGAAAAATTTCCTTTCAATTTTTTCTTTATTAATTACTACCTATAGTTGTGATGGAATAAATTTTTGTCGTATATCTGGTTTTCTTTTCACGTTGTAATTCTCACTCAGACCAAATCAGAAAATTACCTTTTTTATGAATAAGTAAAAAAAAATTAAAAAAATGGTCGATCGAATACCACTTCCACCTCGGATGTTTTGTCCGGTTCTACTGATTTTTTTTCCATTTCGGATTCGATCGCTTTCAATTCACTTTCGCTCAAACTTTCCGACGTCGTTTCATCGACTTCGACGTACATATCTTCGGTGTTTTCATCCGTATCGTCAAAATCGTCTTCATATTCACTACTCTGACGCTTGAACAAAGTATCAGTGAACCAATCTTCCTCGTCACTGTCCTCTTCTTCACAAAACGAATGCACATTCTTGTACATCATTCGCTCTTTCAAAATCAAATGAGTCACTTTGTTGATCTTCTCCATCACATCTACAGTACCCACGGCCCAATCGTCCAACTCTTCTTGGGATTTCTTTTTCGGCACAAAATTCACCACCCCAGTCGGACGACAAATTTTCGCCAACGGAATTGTACCATTGACAATCAACTTGCACAAGAACTCTTCAGTTTTCTAAACGAAACGAACAAACAAACAAACAAATAAATAAACAGAACGGTTCCTCCAAACAGAGTAATATCAACTTTAAAGCTTTTTTCCTCATCCCACTACTACTACTTCTTCTACTTCTTACCTCAACATTCCAATCAACAAGTTCAGCGATACGATTCAAGTAAATACGCGAATAATATTTGCTGACAATGCGCATATTCTGAAAAATTAAAAACAAATCAACTTGTCAAATCAAATCTAAATACCAAAATTTGAATTTACATGCTCTCCCACGCGACATTGCAACTGTTCCAAATTGGCCAAAATATGCTCCTGCGATTCGACGTACTCTTCTACATAATCTGTCGAAGACACACTCCACGCTTTCAATTTATCGTAAACGCCCAAAATATCCTTCTTCCAAGATATAATTTCTTCCTTGATAAACAACTGCACCAACTCTCTAAAATAATAAAACTATTTATTACGAGCGAAAAAAAGGCGGTAAATACATTCATACTTGTATTTTGGAATTTGGTCAAAATTATCATCCTCCGACATACGACTGATCGTCGACCACTGCTCCGCGCTGTACGGTGCCAGTATAGCATAAACGACGGCATTTTTCAAAAACTACAATTTTAAAAAAAGATTTTGGCATTGAAAAATTGCATACAATTTGTTTAATAATCTAAAAACATGGATAGATAGTTACACGCTGATGTAAAATACTGATAAACGAGAAATAAAAAGTTAATAATAATAATAATAATAATAATAATATAACAATCAAGTACAAGAAAAAAAAAGAAAATCTTACGGTGACAATTTTTGCTTTATCGTGAAATGTCTCAGTTTCACTTAAATTGTAATAATGATTGCTGACACCCACGTAGTTCTTGTTGTACAAATCCAACAAGATCATCAACTTGTAATATTTGAACTTCAAATCTTGATGCTATAAAAACAAGAAACAAAACTACTATCACATCGACTGTTTTGTGAAATTGAGAAGCAAATTGACAAATTTACTTTCGATATGATGTCACTTTTGAAAAATTTTGGAGAAATCTTTTTCGCGATGATCGTCGAGCGCACAAAATCATTTCGCAATATGCACAAGCGCAACTGTTCCAGCAAGAAGAACACTTTCTCCGGTTTTTCCATCGAACCACACGATTCAATATAAAACCAATAAAAATTAGAAAAATAAAAATACATATTTGCTTATTCTTCAAAAGTACCTGCAACTCCAACAGAACTTTCACTGCACCTTCGATGTCGCCATCTTCTTCCTTCATTTGGGATAACATGTGCGTCAAACGGGCACGTTCAACTTCAACGTAAATCTACAATCAATGGAAATAGTTGATCGAAAAATTCTTTTACACACCATTCACTGAATTATTATTATTATTATTATTATTATTATTATTATTACTTTTCCTTCAGTTGTTTTTCGCAAAGTTTCAATCAACTCGAATTTAGCTTTTTTGCACGAAACTGACGGCATCAACTCGACACACGCTTGAACCATTTTGCTGTTCGCCTGAAAATGACAGAAGCTAAATATTCAAATAGTCATTTGAAATATATTTAAAAATTACATATTTCATGAGAGATCGCTTCTTGCTCAAAGCAATGATTTGTTCTTTCAGGATGTCGTACTGTTTCTCGCTGAAACAAACCGAAACAATGTTCACTTGGACAGTCGCGTTCGAGTTCATGTCCGCAGACTGAAATAGAAAGAAATATCTCACACCAAATTATCATATAAATCTAGCGCTGTCAAAATGACAACGACTGAAAAGAGAATTATCATTTTTTCCAATTACCAATCGAGTTCGTCTCTCCATATCACACAACTTTTCCAGCGCGGCGGCAAACATTTCGTCCTTGAAATGAACGTTTAAGAGGGAGAAGAAGAAGAAAAGAATTCATCACAGTTTAACATACTGAAATCAATCGTTCCGCTTCCAATTTAACTTGCTCCACCTCTTTGGACAAGTCGGCCAACATTTTCACCACTCTGCCATCGCCAAATTCGCCCAGAATTTGTTCAGTAGGATTCATCGTCTCTTTGATAATATTACAGCTGAAATTAATATGAATAACAATGGAAATTTTCAATTATAGCAAAGCAACTCGATAAACACTGCGAAAGTAAAATTAACCAACCGCCGATCACCACTAAAAAGGAACCAAAGTGAAACACAGTATGCAAATAAAAAATAAAGGTACATTTTTACAGTTTTCAATATAATCATACTGTACTTTGAATTATTCGAACAATTTGTTGGTATAAATTTAATTTTTACATTAAAACTAGTTTTATTTGTAGAATAATACAATTTTAAATTGTTCATTTGTGTTTGAAACAAATCAAACATGAAAAAATGCTACGTCATCAATTGAATTTTTTACCGTAATAGATTTTGTTGTTTGTTTGATTTCACAAAAATGTAAATGTGAAAAATAGGACACTGACAGATTATTTTATATTTTGAAGTGAATTTTTGTTGTTGTGTTTGTTTTCTGATTGGAAAATTTTGTTCGAACATCAACTTTCGGCTTTTGACTCGACGATGAAAAGAGATGGATGGGTGAAAATGTACTACGTTTTATAAATTGGGATAATTTAAAATTTGCCAAAAGACCTTTTTTCTTGTAGAAATGATTTCAATTTTCAAATTTCTCCACTGCAATGAACGTGATTTCCATCATACGGTAGCAAGTAGCAATTGATGCAAATTCGACGGAAAATGTTTCTTTTTTGTGTGTGTTTTATTTCATTTCTCTTCAATTTTATCTTCAATATTCAGTATTGGTCGTGCAAGTTTGAAAGATAACTTTTTGCTTTTTAGTTTGTTTTAAGATGCACAGTTTGCTTCGACTGTTCGACCGGATGTCGACGAATTTTCGAACATTCGTTCGGGTAACTTTAATTATTATTTGGTTTTTATTTTGTGTTCATCAGAATATGGGCAATTGTTTTTTGTTAATCATTAGTAAATAGTGGTGATTGGGGTGGTTTAAATGATTTTTGTTCTGGTGAAGTGTTTCAGTTGGTTGTTTGCTGGTGGTACTATATTAATCGCTTTTTTTTTCAAAGCGTACGTGGGTACTCCAGCACGCGCATTATTTTCCGGCTACAGTTGCCGGACGTGAGCAGAGATCGCCGGACGAAAAAGAACAATTCCAACATTACGAGGTGATTCAAGAGGATGGAGATGGTTCTCGGCCCGACGTCGCGGTCATTCTCACTCAGGATGTGGAAGGTGTTGTGAAAGAACGGTTGATTGTGGAGTTTCTCTTCTCTTTTTCAACAGTATATCATTTCAGGTTATGGAAAAGCAGGCGAAGTGATCACCGTTTCGTCGGAAATATTGCACAATGAATTGCTTCCGTTGAAGTTGGCAGTTTATCCGACGAAATTCAACCGCCGTTTGTACAACATCACCGACGAGGTGAAAATTGGGATGCACAACTTTTGCACAATTTTCCTAGCCATTTGTTGTTGTTGTTGTTGAATTTTTTAGCAAATGTCCAAGCGGGGTCAGAAGAAGCTGAGCTTTGAACTGCGAACGTCGAAAGAGTTGCACTCGATGGTGGTCATTGTCAACATGAGTTTGGACAACGAGTGGACGCTGGAAAAATGGCATCTTCGAGTATCGATGAGACTTCAAGTTTGTTCTTTTTGCAAAGAGAAATCAAAAAGAAAAAAAAACAGAAAACTTTCATTTTCCGTTTCAAGGGTTTCATGGTTCCGGACGACTGTATAGTTTTGCCGTTGCATCGAATTGTCGGACCGAATTTGGATCTCGAAGCGAAATTGTTTCGTTTCTATGTTGTGGTAGTGTTGAATTTCGCTGATAATTATGCAAATTTTCATTCGAACAACGCAGGTGAACAAGCACATTGTCGTGCCGATGGTCGGTCGAATTCAGCAAGTCAGCAACAAGATGGCCAAAAAGTTGATCATGCCCGGCTTGGATCCGCACGTTGCCAGTGAAGAAGAGTTGAAAGTTTGCGAAATTGTACCCGAACAAATATACAACAGTGAAATTGAATTGTCCTTAACCGACGAAGAAATATTCAAATTCATGCAAAGTAGAATAGAAAATTAAATTAAATTTGTTTTGTTTGTAAATTTCAGTTGATCAACTTGATCGTCAAAACACCGCGCAAGTTTCATCTGCATTTCACAGAAACTTTATTTCAAAACTTTCCATTAGAAACTGTATTGTTTTTTTTCTCTAACTTCTAAATTAATGAATCATCAATTTTTTTTTCTTTTCAATAGAATCGAATAAACGGTTAGTTACTGTAAAGAAGAAGAAGAAAAAAAGAGAGAGAACATAATAAATGAATGTGAATGAAATGGCGTAAAATGCGAATAATAATAGTAATAATAATAATAATAGTGTAATAGTAATATAATGTGTATAATAATAATCAAATGAATAGATGGGAATTGTAAAATGAAATGAAAATTCGAGCGTTCGCTGCATTGGCGCGTGCGTAAACACAAACCAGTCAAGCGTAAACACGGGCAAAATATGCTGCGTCAACCAACAGAGAGAAAAAACATCAAAGACAAGTAAGGTGAATTTGTGCGAAACATGTTGAAAGTTGGAGGAGGACGAAGAATAAGAAGAGAAAAAAAATTTTTTTTTTGAAACTACATACACAGCTTTGCCAATTAGTAACAACATAATAATGACAATAAATAAATAAATAATGATAATAATAATGATGATGATGATGGTGTAATTGTTGTGATTTGCGTCTTTAACGCAAGCTAAAAAGATAAGCAAAACAGTATCTCCACACTGTGGACCGAATGGAAAGACAAGATGTACCGTAACAAAGGGAAAAAAAGAATAAGAATCATCATCAGAAAATATTGATAGTCAAGCAACAACAACTATTGACGACACTGGTGATGATTTTGGAATCATCGATCGGTGCATCAGTAATATATTGTCGCCACAATTTGCCTGCGTAAAGCATGGGAGAGAAAAGTAAAAAATTGAAAGAAAAAAGTGAGAAGGAAATTTGAGAAAAAAAAACTGGAAAAACATTCCTTTCTGATGCAATAAACATTTCAAATCAATGGATCATCCCATACAGCACAGCACAGCACAACACACAAGACAACACGGCCACAGAGTTCCACTGCCGTTTGCCCAGTATTCCCCCAGAAGAGTAGAAAGAAAAATATCTGGGACCCCATAAGAACACGGTGAAAGCGTTAAAACGGATGGATAGAAAGACTTTTTGTAAAATGAAAAAAAAACAATAAATGAATAAAGAAAGGTTAAGTTGTTGTTGTTGTTGTTCAGTAGTTTTCCATAAAAATCACATTTCAACTGTTGTAGTAAATAATAATAAGAAGAAGAAGAATAAAAAGAAGAAGAAAAATACTAGAAAATGATTGAAACGATTGATGATGATGATGCCGCTTTTGATGATGATTCATCGTTGTTCATCAAATTTGCATCAAAAGTTGTTCAATTCAAAGACGACGACTGCGTGTTTCAGCATTGGGATAGTCGAAAAAGTTGTTCGAATTCATGTATGCCATGGCGGTGTTCAACATTTCGGAATAAATTTGATCCGCGTGGAAAACTTCGGCCGCCGATAAAGTACTTTTACGAGTGTTGCGCATCAACGGCTTGTGTTCTCTCATGATATCCAACGCATGTTGATTCTGAAGTGAAAAATTAAAAAAATGAAATTTGTATTAAAAAAAAAATTTTTTTTTCTACTCTACCTGCCAACATTGACGGCAAAAATAGCGGAAACACATCAATTCACGACAAAAGTACAGGCCTGGATTGTAAGTACAAATCGAACACAACGCGTCTTCCAAGTAGGGATCGATTTGAACCTGGAAATTTATTAGTATTCGTTTTTTTTCAATTTTTCAACAATTGTTCTATATGTAGTACTTTTTTCGCAAATTTTCTAGTTTTAATTTCCACAAATGCCGCCGACACTGCTTTGAAATAACTGTGATCATTGTCGAAACATACGCGTCCAGAACCTGAAAAATTTTATTTTATTCAAATCGTACGTACGTAGACATTTTGCATTTTTCCACCACATCCCGCGCACATACCAATCGGATATTTGTATTTGTCAGTATCGATTCCAGCGTAAACGACACCGTCGAACAGGTCGTTCATGACGGTGGCCAAAATTTCCGCCGTCACCATGCCGTGCAAAGCGCCCACAAAAATAGTCTTCTGCGGATCGAGCCTCTCGCCGCCGGCCGTTTTCACATAATTGCTATCTTGAATAACCCAGGGAATAATTTGAACCTGAAAATAAGAATGGATATAAATTTTCTTTTCTTTCACTTCCAATGTGAAAAAAAAATTTCACCTGACGCACTTCACGAGCGTGCATGCGTCGAGAATTCAACTTGAAATACCATTCGCCATCACGACTGTAGTCACGCATGCAATTTTGCAGCAAAAAATGGACCGAACTTTCTTGTTCAAAAATCATGTAAACGTATCCTTTGAATAGAGAAAGAGAAAAAAATTTGAATAAATTTAAATATTCCAACAAACAGTGTATTACCTTTGCCGCGATTCGACGTGACCGGCTTCATCGCTGATCTGGCGTAACGAGCTTCACGGCCGGGCCATTCGACCCGGACCGAACCGAATTGTCGAAATGCGCAAATCAAACTCTGCTCAGTAATATCCCACGGCACACCGCCGACGAACACTTTGCACGAATATGACGGATTGGTGTAAACTTTGGGCGGCACTTCGCCGTTCCAAGTGCAAGAAGCTTCGTACAACGCGGCCGCGTTTCTGTATATACGGGCCGCATTGTCGACGTTGTTGGTGTCGACGAGACGGAAAAAGCGGCTGTCCATTTTGGCCCTGTTCCGGTAGACGTCGGCGTTGAACGTTGTCTGAAAATTGCCATTTCGATACTGGCAATGATGGTTGGTGCCACCGATTGGATGTTGCTGTTGATGTTGATAATGATGATAATGCTGCTGCTGCTGCTGCTGCTGCTGCTGATTAGGATTATGATGATAACCAATTCCGGTCGTCTCGGCTGGATTGACGACGGTCTTGTTGCCGAAAAGCAATTGGCCGACGTTCTGTTGATCACGGTATGGAACTACTGGATTTTTCAAGTTGAAATTTTTGACAAAATCGTCGAGATTTTGAAATGACAAAAATGACGAGTCAGTCGACAGTGGAGTCGCTTCGGAATCGGACAGAGAACTGCTCTGCGAGGCGCTCGACCAGGATCCAGAATCCGCCTTGCCCGAACGACGCTTTTGACGTGGTGTCGACGCTATTGGAATAATCAATGGGCTGTGAATTTGACGAACAAAACCATGACAAGCGTCAAAACTGAAAACATTTTTTTTTTGTAAAATTATTAATAAATTTCAAAAAAAAATCTGCTCTACTTGTTGTTGTTGTTAGTATTAGTGGTAGTGGTAGTGGTAGTAGTAGTGGCGTTGTTGTTGTTGTTGTTGTTGTTGACAATAGCAGTTGTTGTATAAGGAGCAGCAGCAGCAGTAGTAGTAGTAGTGTTGTTGTTGTTGCTTTTGGAAGAGCCGAGCGGTTTTCTGGTCGGTGTACGAATAATTGAATTTGCCGACATTCGTCCAACAGCTTTGTTGATTTGTTCATTGGAAGAAACTTTGAAGAAAAAAAAATTGAAATTAATTAATTAATTAAAATTCCAAATATTGATTCATTCTCACTCGACATGCTTTTCATCAGTCGTTGTGTTGGATTTTCTTCTGCAAAAGTAAATTGTAAAAAAAAAGAGAAAAAATAAACAAACGACGAAGAAGAAAGTGCGTGTGAAAAAAAATTTTGCATACCGCCTTGAAGTGGAGAAAGATTGCCGCCGACGTAAAGCTGCGACGACGCCAAATTATCGTAGCGAGAATTCGGCGCGGTTTCTGTCGGTTGCGAAACTTGAACGCCGACTGGAAAAACAAAATTATACACGGACAATTTCAAACGAAGAAAATTTGCATACCCGAATTTGCAGGTAAAACGATGGAATACGATGGTAGACTGCAATTTCGATGGTCTACAAAAGATGAAATTGATTCATTTTTTGATTGAAAAAAATATATTTACTCTGTTGAACGAGACCACTTTGAGAATCTCGGTAACGATGGAGCAAGTTGGATAGAAATTGGGCGGTGGCTTGATTGTTGTCCGCGGTGGTTTCGAAAGTCCCAACATCGCAAGTGCTGCTGGCGGTCGTGTTGGCCGAATCGACACCGTTGCTGGCTGTCGACAAGCGACTGAACCGTTCGACCAACGAGTCGGTCATGAAATTGTCGCCACCACTGACCGACCCTTGCGACTCGCCCATGTAAAAGTCGTCCAAATTTATCCCAATGACGCTGTTGTTGGTACTGTTCAGCAGATTTGTACTTTCGAGCGACAAGCCGAAATCCAAACCATGCAAACTGTTCAATTCACGGTCGTTTGTCAAATCATTTTCGAGCAAATCTCCAAAACCGGCCATTTTCTTCTGAATCTGAAAAATGTAGGCAAAAAAAGAAACACAATTTAATAATTCACACAAAATACAAATAATAAATTGAAATATTTTCAGAAGAAAAAAAAGAGCATTATCGAATGGAGCATGGTCACGACAAGCATTCGGCAGTAGAAGCGTCAAGCATACCAGAAGAGAATAGTAGCTTGGGAATTGGGGGTGGAGGAAAAATTGTTTGGAAATTAGAAAAAGGTTTAAAATGGATGGGGATGATGAGGAAAAGCAGAAAAAGGAACGAGTCGGAACCGCTAGTCGGACCGGGCTTTGCTGTGAGAAATGAACAAGTCGCGTCTCAAGTTGGGCAGAGAAACAAGACAACGGGGTTAGTTAGCTTGTACGACGCGCGCGAGCGCACCGAATACAACGCCGGCAAACGCCGCACAACTAGCCGGCGGCAAATCGTAAAATCCAACGACGTGATTGGTGAATTGTGGAGAAAAAAATTTGCCTAATTCACCGCCTACCGTCCCCCGACAGCAACCGTCGGCTCATCTTTTCCACTTCGACGAAAAGCTACGAAACGATAACAGAACGAAAATGCAACTGTTGCCGTCGATGATTGGCTGTTTTCGAACAACGAAGTGATGCAATGCATAAATATGCAAATTATGCTTGGAGAAGAAGAAGAAGAAATCAAACTGCTTGAAATGATGAAAGAAACCAATGGAAAACGAAGCGAAAAATAAAATCATGAAATTGCCCAACGATCAAATTGTCACACAAATTACAATACAATAAGACAAGCTCATCTAGACAATAAAATGGGAAAATAGCTTTTCTTTCTACACCAACAAATATTCAAATATACTGTTAGCATAGTATTACGTTACATATATATATATATATGAGGATAGGGGTTCTTCAATTATGATAAAGAAAAACGAATTGAATGCTTCTTTGCTTTTTCTACATTTCAACTTATGGTTAATTCCATTATTTTTCAAGTGGTACAATATTACAGATGAAAAAAATTAAACTGAAACGTAAATTTCAATCAAACAGGCAAATTGATATATTTTTAAAATATATTGAAAAAAAAATCTATCCAATATTTTCACATTAGAATCGTTGGGATTTTTTTTTGTAAGGGGGGATATAAAACGCTAACATGCACGCAGGGAACGGTGTAGTATGGAAAGTGAATTTGGTGGATTTTATTTGCCAAAAATCGCGGAAATGAAAAGATATGAACGCGGTGTTTGATCAACAATTGCTTACGAGCCCCGAGTGAAGAAATTATTACACAACATGCACAGACGGCAATTATCACATTCAGAGCAGCTTATTTGATTTTTGATTAGTCATCTTTGTTGAAGAGGTCATCCAAATTATACGATCACTTTTATTCAAATAAACTACTAAAATCATCACTTCATACATTGACGACCGAATTGGGCAATTTCGAATTCAATATAATACAACTCTGCAGAAATATATATATATATATATGTTCAAAAGATTGGAATTTTTCTTCTACAAGAAATAAAAACAATTTTGGAAAAGCAAAATAATTTAAGAAGAATATAAACGTTAGTCACATTGTCAAAGATAACAGAATTGTATTTTCTGTTATCTACAAAAGTGTTCACATAAAATCAAATCTATCATCAAAGAGGAGAGATAATGATCTGCTCATTGCATTTTCATCATTTCGTGCATCAAATCATTGCTTTAATCAAAACAATTTGTCAGCATATTGCACCAAAATTTTCAAACAACAACAAAAAGCACATGATCTCATGTACAAGAGGATTTACATTCCACAGTTTGCAAAAATTGCACGTATACTAAAACAACAAGATGAGTAAGAAGAAGATGTGCATCAGCTTTGTTTGTGCTTAATCGATGAAATTGAACAACAGAACAGATTGTTTAGCAGGCGGTGATCAGAAATGGTCGAAAAATGAAAAAAAAATTAAAATTTCAATTGAAATATGCCCATAACAGATATGGATTATCAATTCATACTTCCCAGCGTTGCGACAATGCCCTGCGTTGATACTATTATACAATTATTGCATTGTTAATGTTCAATTTTGTTTGTTTTGGAGGGAGGGGGCAAGTGGAGAACGTCATGATAACAATGAGGAAAATGTACCATGTCTACTGAAAAGCATGGCCAAAGATATATATATGCAAAACAGAACTTACATATATACCGTTTGCCACTGCTGTTAACGAGGAAATTGTTCGAGGCAATGTGCTCGTTGCTGTTGCTATTTTGCATATACACAAATCACATTGCAGCTGTATTATTTGTACAACAACTGCAACAATGTGTTGTAAATTCATTTTTGGACACATTTGGCCGACAATTTCATTTTCAAAAACAAATGCTAATCGAGATTGATGCTTTGAATTTTTCTTTTTTTATGGAAATTCAATGCAATAATCAGCGCTGTAAAATACGTCAGATGAATTTCAGAAAATAAAACGACTGACATGTAATAATAATAATAATAATAATAATAATAATAATAATAATAATAATTCACAAATTCCGAGAACAAACGCCGCATCAACAAAAGTCTGCCCTTTGTTTGTTCGCTGTGCGCAGTGGAAAAAACACTTGCTCAAGCACATTGTGCGTGCATGCCAAAATGCAATGTACATTAAAGCACATTAATTAATTACAAGCTGAACATTCTGATAAAACTTCAAAAATAAAACAAACAAAACAACATCATCTATCTTCACCACCGTAGATATGTTTTTTTAATAATCTTAAAAATAATACATGAAAAGAAAATCACCATTATTTTACACCACACTCGTCTTGTATGAAAACGACCAACTGCAATTTTTGAAAAATTTCAATTAATTACGCTTATCATGAACAACAACAACAAAACATATATTAATATCATTTTCATTGACTATTAAAGAAAATAAATTAAATTATTGCCACAGAATATTGACATCACTAAAAAGCAAACATCGCGTAATTGTTTTTTGATACATTTCATAATAATCATTATTGCGTTATTATTCAAAATTATTAAACATATATTTCTTTCTCTTTTACGTCACCAGATGTGAAAAAGAAAAAAATTTTTCCCATGCTGACGGTTATTTTATTTTGTTACTTCACAGCGAGACATTGAATATAAATATATTTACACGTATATAAATATGGCACACTAATAGTTGAAAAATCAACAAAAAAAACAAATCTTCTCAAAATTGCAATGAAATTGAACACTTTCTTATTATAATGTTAGCATTGAAATTTGTTGACAACACTTTTCCAATTTTGTGCAACTTATTCCATTTTCACACTTTGCATTTTTATATTCAAATCAATGAATCATATTCGAAAATGTAAAAAAAACCTGCATTAAATGTGTAAAAAAATTTTCTATATAAAATAAACATTTCTGTGAAAATTATTTTAATTTTTATCTATTTTTTTCATTTTAAATGCTCAAAATATTATTACAATTGAAGTATAATTACACAAACGTCAGGAAAAGTGGTAGCTACAATGTACAACTTTTCTGCCAGTGACTGGGGAAAAAAATTTCCACCATCCATGCTGCTGGATAATCTTTACCATCACTTTATTATCATCAGAATTTAATTCACCCAATATCTTGTTGGTAGAAAATTATTTAAATTCACTATTACGTGTAGTGAAAAGAGAATTTTCTTTTAAAAATACCCTTTTGCTCCAATTCAATACAATTGAATGATCATATTATATTTTTACTGTAATAAAACTTTGTAATAAAATCTCAGAGCGTGAAATATGATAAAGCCGACGCTTATTTAAACAAAAATTAGAAATCCTAGCGCCCTTTTTTGGCTGTAATGAAAAATTCAATGTTTAATCGTAATAAATAATAATATTTTATTATAAATTCAAAAAACTGTATAATAAAAAAATTTTATAAATTAATTACAATTTCAATTAACTTTCAAAAATAAAATTCAATTCCACCTGAATTAAAACTACAGTATGCCTTACGTTGCAATAAACACTCCATATGTGTTATAAAATAAAATAAATGTTTAATTTTTTAATATTTCGTATAAAATTAAATTATTATATGCAAAAAGATTTTTTTTACAAAATTACAATTTAAACAGAATATGATATGGATGTTCCTGAAAATCATTACTTTCCCTTGCTTTCTAACTGGTAGCCATTATAAAAGTTGCGAATAGTCGTGCTAGGCGTTGAGCGTGTTTCCCCTCAGTCGGTAGTTTAGTTTCTTCGACGAAGTTTTCAGCAGTCTTAGTATATTAATGTTCGCTATTTCACTTTGACAGGTAAGAGCGGTTGTTGTCAGTATTTCCTTGTTCATTTATCGTTTCTGTTTAAAAAATGTACATCTTCATTCTCGCTTCTCATTGTTAAATATTTCCTTTTAATAATCTTATTATTTTGAAGGAATGCGAATTTTTTTGGGAAAATTTTACCTGGTATTTTTCTGACAAACGTAAATAGTTTTTATATGTTCTAAAAATGTGATATTTATTTTTCACCATCCTCTAATATTAACTTTTTTCGATCGGTAATGACTTGAATATTATTTAAAAAATTTCATGTAATAATAATTTTTGAACTAGAAGATATTTCTGTAAAAATTTCCAACGAATTATAGGTGATTTGTTACGAAGATTGTGCGTGTGTGTGTGTGTATGGATGTCGAGTGAATGATTGGGAAAGAAGCGGAACATAATTTTTGACATTGGTACAACTGAAGGGCGGCACATTTCAATTGTTGATTATCTGATGAATTGGTACATTTTGATCCACCGAAGTTATTTATGCCTAGAGGCGTTTTCTCAGCTAGATAGATTGTATGTCAACGGGTCTGTTGATATCCACGTTTTTACCGACCGACGTTGTTATTTACAAACATGGCCAATGAATATGATTTTGGTATTTTCAACAAGTGAGATTGGCTTTTTCAGCCCAAAATACAGCCTTGTTTTGCTGTCAGATTTGTGTTTGCTGTTGAACACGGTGTACTGTTGTTGTTTGGTGACGAAATGTCAACAGGCTACATGGCTGACCTAAGCCAGTATGTTACTGTACTGTCGCGGCCTCGTTCGTTCATTGCCTGAACCAACAGAAATTTCGTCTTCAGCCATAGTTTATTCACCAGTCGGGAAGAAATGCTTTTCTTTATTCAACGCGCTTGAGCTAACCTAACCAGCTGGTGACGTGGTTTTCCCATTTCAAACAGCCACCTACCTACCTACAATGGCTGTTGTCTTCTTTACTGTTCTGCTTATTCCACGTTGTCATTCGAAACAGCGTCGCCTTTCACAGCTTGTCGGTCGCTTTTCCCATTATTAGCATTTTCGCGTTAGATTCTTCCTATTCACCGTCGATATTTTTCTTCAGCTTTGAAAAAAAAATCGAACTTGTTCACAAATCACGAAACAAAATTCTTCGCATTCTTTAAATTCTTCTTCATTTGAATATTCTTCTCTTTTTGTTATAGTTTTCGATTTCGTCTTCTCTGTTGGTTGGCTAATGAATCCGGACATAAGCATGATGTATTCATCGCCCAGTTTAAACATGGTATCTACGGACTCGCTAACTCTGAATGGTAGCCCGATGCTCGGCAATACGATGGACTCGTTACACGTGGTCACTTCATGCCTCGGACCGGTTGCCCAGTCGGCACCCGCGTTTCCTGTTGCTCCAGGTGCTGAGCATTCGGCGCAGAAGCAACAACAACAACAGCAACAACAACAACAACAACATCATCAACAACAACAAAATCAACAACCATTTATCGGATCTGGCACGGTAGAACAAAATCGCAAGATCGTTATGGATTACGAGGCTGATTTTCCCAAATTGGCAACATCGACTAATGCACCAGGTACTACTCTGTCCGCATTGGCTACTACACCGGCCATTCGCAGTACAACTGTAACGCAGGTGAACTTTTCATTTTGATTATTTGAAAAACTATGTATATATATATGATCGTAATTATTATCATTTTGTTTTTTTTCTTTCATTAAACCCCAATACAGATTTTCCAATTGCCATACGAAGAAAGAAAATTTCGTGTGAAGCAAGACAATCAGTACGGTTCAAACGAGCGAAATTCGGAACAAATCGAATGCAACGATATTATGCAGAAAACAGGTAGCATATTTGAAATGGGCAATTATTATTTCTTTTCTCGTTTTTGTTTCAAATTATCCACCATTACTTCTTTGTACGCATTGAATAATGTTTGATCAGAAGCGACAAACAAAGGTGGAAGTGGCGCGATCGAAATTTACCAAATTTCAATATTTCACCATAGATGCTTCCGCATCGGACAAACTAGTTTTTCATTTCCTCTTGTTGCGTCGTGAAATTTCGCTAGTAACACGGACGGCAAACATTGTAGCATGTTAGTGATTCTTTTTCCTTGTGCTCATTTAGCCAACCCACGACGACCTTGTTCCACGTGCAACCGGTGCTTTTGATACTGTAAAGGCTTTTCTGATGGTCAAGGTCAATTGAGGTGACGACTGTCTGCGAATGCACGGCAAAAGGTATTTTTCCTTGTGAAACACGTTATTTGATCAGTGACGTGTTCCACAACTATCATCAGTTGGGCAAACAACACCGCTGGAAGGAATACTGTACAAGTGCTAGTGATCGTAAAGCGCACATACGTGGCATACTATGTGGAATTTTCAAAACGAGGAAATTGAAATAGAGTTCCCAATATGTGATAATATTTAATGCCACACACACACAGTTTGTTTCAATTTCAATTTATGATCCACACGCGCAAGTAATATTTGCAAATATTTGCTCTTCCCAGTTAGGACTGGCACATCCTAGTGACGTTTTATTTGTGAAAATGGCTGCATTTATGCTGCGTTGAGATAGTGAACACTGTCGACTGTTCTTGTTTGATTAGTGCGCATGGTGAATAATAATTTCCATCAACCTGACAGACAGTGGAAGTGTGATTTGAAAAGCACCAGTATGTGAAAAGAAAACTGAAAAAGCACTACACTATCCCATTATGCAAAGCAGTAGTGTATTACGTTCCTCTGTAGAATGAATAGTCTTTAATATTGAGCGTTAGTGACGATACGATAAGAGAAGAAAAGTCAACCAGTGGACCATGGTAAAAGTTTTCCAAGTTTGCGAGTGGAGTACTGCTAATTGCATGATCATCATACTGTATTTTTCCGCGTATGTGTTGTTTATGGAAAAAGAGAAATTGCATTTCAGTCGAGGTGAAAATGACCTGTCACGTTACGCCGAGTGCAGAAAATTGGAAAAATTGTATTGGCAATTTCAGATGTTTGAAAATCAGAAAAAAGAATGGAATTTTGATATTTTTCAGCTAGTTTCAATTATTGAAGAGAAAAATAAAAAGAAAAAAGATAAGCGAGCGTAGGCACGGAGCGCGGCCGTAAGAATTTTCCAAATCGGTCGGTGGAAAAACCGGATATTTGAAAGTATACTGGAGCAGTGCGCGTTGTACTGGGAGAGAAATTTTCAAAAATTGACCACGCGAGCAGTTGGAAGTTGCAAGAAATGATTTGGAATGTTGAAAAACAAAAAATTGTTTTTCTTTTTCAACTTGTTACAAATAATAATGAAGATGGTGATAATTTTCATCGTTAAGTTAGTTAACGTTCAATTAAGTAGGTCAGTGGATTTGTTAAGTTCAACTGGCGCGCAATAAATTACTTTTTTTTTGAGCGTTGTTGAAAGTGGTGAAAAAGTGACACTGTAACTGGGAAACAGTAGTAGAATAAGGTGGGGGAGGGGAGGTGAAAAAGGAAAAATCTTTCGACCACTACTGAGTTGATTTGATTTAAAATGTTGCCTAGGAAATTAAGTACCGTGTTTTTTGATCGTTGAAATAAATTGTTGAAATTCCTAATTATTATTTGGACAAGAAGAAGAAGAAGAAATAATAATAATAATAGAAAAAAGAAGACAGTCACATTAAACTTGCCATAAATAATAATTTAAATATAACTTACCGAAATGTTTCAATGGGCATTGTTGGTTGGTCGTTTGTTTTGGTGGTGGTGAAGAAATTTTTCGTATGGAATATTTGTCGATGCTGAAGATGTGCAGCTTCGGTGTTGGTGTTGTTGTTTGTCGTCGTTGCGCGTGTGCATTTCCACATAGCGGGCTTTTATTCGCTTTGTTCAGTTCATTATTATCTTCTGCCTTTAGTGGACGGAAAATTTGCATATCGGTGTTGGTCGAAAGAGCGCGCGAGCGCGCGCGCGCGTATCGATCGATACGCGCCCGCGTTTTCAATCGAGCCAGCAGTAGTCAGTCAGTCAGTAAGAAAGAAAGAAAGAGTAGGTAGGTAGGTAGGTGGGTAGGCGCGTTGGCGTTGGCGTATGGCTCGTTCGACTTGTTTTTTCTTCTCTCGAAACCGGACATTATTGGGCGTCCGCGTTGAAGATTTGTGCAATTTTAATTTGGCGGCAAATTTTCTTCTTCTTCTTCTTCTTTGGTTTACTGTAGCAAAGGATTGACGTTGTTCCAATTTTTCATTTTTGGCGGGAAAAACGATGCTGCTGGTGGAGGAGGGAATTCCATTGCCGATGATAGAAAATTGATTTTCGTTTTTTTTTCGGTTTGGGCTGTTGGTGTTGCTCTTTTTTTTTCTCAAAAATCCATTTTCCAACATGACGATCATCGGAAGCAGTTGTTTTTTTTTTCGATAATTTTCACCACACATTTCAATAATTTGTGTTTGGTTGAACGAAAAAAAAAGAATTCGTCTGGAAATATGAAATTTTCCATGCATTATTTTTTTTTCAGCAACTTCGATCGAACTGTGCCACAACAAAGATCAGAGCATCACGATTGTCGTATCCGGCAAGCGTCAGGCGGTTGAAGAAGCGCGCAAGTTGATCGTCCAGCAGTTGCAAACGCAGGCCAACCGCGAACTTCGCATACCGAAACAGTACCACCGAATGTTGATTGGTGGGTTTTTTTTGAACGATCAAAATGGGCAATGTTGCAATTTTTTTGATTTTCAGGCAAAGAAGGACGCCGGTTGCACTTGTTGGAAAAAGAGACCGACTGTCGTATTGTAGTTCCCCATCGAAACAACTCTTCGGATGTGATCAAAGTGATCGGTCCCAGGGAAGGCATTGAAAAAGCAATTCACAAGATACAAATTTTCGTCGACGAGCAGGTTGTTGGTCTTATTCGACAGCATTGATTGATGTTGAGCATTGTTTTTTTTTTTGGTTTCAGTCTAAATTGGCCAGTGAAAATTTGATCATTCCAAAAATCTACTACCCGTGGATCCGTGGACCGGACAATGCGGTCGTTGATCGTATTAAACAGGAGACCGGCGTCAGTGTGCACATCCCACCTCCGTCGGCAAATAACGAAGTGATTGTCGTGACCGGTGAAAAAGAAGGCGTTTACAAAGCTGTGGCACAAATTCGTGAAATTTACGAAGAAAAAGTAAATCGATTTCATTCCATTGTATGATTGAACCAACAGAATAGATTTTTGTTCTTTTCAGCAACGCACTTGCAGAACTGTAACTGTTAGCGTGGCTCCGTCCCAGCACAGCTACGTCATGGGCTACCAGCGGAGCGGCATAACGGAAATATTGCGAGATACTGGAGTCAGTGTTGAATTTTCAGCAGACGAAGAATCGCCAGAAATTACTCTCCGTGGACATCCGGATCAGCTTGGCTACGCGGTTGCGATGGTCTACGCGAAAGTATGTGCTTTTTAATTTTCAAATCCTTGTCCCTTGGATAATGAAATAAATATTTTCAATTATGTTTAGGCGAGCAGTATTATTACTGCGCGTGTGAATTGTCCAACTTGGTTGCACAAATTCATCATCGGTTCTAAAGGGGCAAATTTGAAAGCAATTGTTGGCGATTTTTCAAAAGTATACAATTTTACTTATTTAATATTACTACTAGTAGTAGTATTCTGTGTTCTTTCCCAATTTTTGTTTGTCATTTGTACATTTTTTCTAATCCAGGTGCACGTGACTTTCGAAAGCGAGGGATTCATTTTTCTCGAAGGTCCCCCGCAAGATGTGGAAAGGGTCACTGAGTTGTTGAAAGACAGAGTGGCTGCTCTTGAAAACGAAATGGCCACCGACGTGGTCATTGTCCATCCCAGTTTGCACGGTCACATAATTGGCAAAAACGGTTTAAACAGTACGTGTGGTTTTTGTTATTCTTTTTTTTCAAATTGCGTGTGTTTGTGGTTGTTGTTCTTATTGTTTGTTCTTCCTGTTCGCTAGTTGTTCGCATACGGCAAGAATTTGAAGTGAATGTGATCATCCCAGATCCGGGTAGTCATTCGTCCGAGGTTCGTTTGGAAGGCAAAAAGGCTGGAGTGGTCAAAGCCAAAGAGGAGATACAACTGTTAGCCGAAAAGAAGGTAACTTTTGTAGTTGTAATTAATTCTTTTCCATAATTAATAATATTAATGTTGTTCCTTCTTGGAGGAAAATGAAAAAATTCGCGACATTCTGATCGACAGTCGATTCCACAAAATGATGATCGGCGTCAAAGGGGAACACGTTCGCGATTTGCGTCAACGTTTCCCAAATGTGGTGGTCAACTTTCCGGACCAGGGTCGAAAATCGGACGTGGTCTCGTTGCGAGGACCCAAAAATGAAGTCGACGCTTGTTACGGGGTTTTGCAGCAGATGTACCGCGAACTGTTGGAAAGCAAGCACCAAGTGCGCGTGCCGATTTTCAAAGACTTCCTCAAGCACATCATTGGCAAGGGCGGGTCGAACATCAAAAAACTGATGGAAGAGACCGGCACAAAAATTGAAATACCCTCCGATGAAAACAGCAACGAATCCAACGTCATCCTGATCACCGGCAAAAAATCCGACACGGCCAAGGCGGAGAAGTTGTTGCAAAAAATGCAAAGCGAACTGGCAAATATTGTCACTTTGGAGTTGAACATCCCCAGGAAATTGCACAGCAGCCTGATCGGCTCCGGTGGCCGCTTGATCCACTCGATCGGCGAAGAGTGCGGCGGCGTGCAGATCAAATTTCCCGCCGAAAATGCCCACAGCGACACGGTCACCGTCCGCGGACCCAAGGACGGCGTCGACAAGGCCAGGAAGGTGCTTTTGGATTTGGTCAAAGATCGCGAGGCGTCGAGCTTCACGGCCGAAGTGAAAGCTCGACCGGAGCTGTTCGGCTTTTTGATCGGCAGCGGCGGTTCCAGGGTGAAGAAAATGCGTGAATCGTTTCCCAGCGTGCGGATCCTCTTCCCGAGACCGTGCGACGACGACAAAGAGACCATCCACTTGATTGGCAAAAAGAATGACGTTCTCAATGCCAAAAAGCAACTGGACGATTGGATCAGTGAACTGGTGAGTTTGGTTTTGTATACGGATTTTTTGTGTACGGCTAGCTAGCTAGCGCTGATCTTGTTTGTTTGTTTGTTTGTTTGTTTGTCCAGAATCGTTCCGTGGAAATTGCGGTGAATATTGATCCGAAATGGCATTCGCATTTCTTGGCCAGGTCGAGAAGCGTTTTGCGCGATATTCAAGAACAGTTTGGCGGAATTTTCATCTCATTTCCAAAATTGGCAAGTGGAAACGGCCGTGTCACTTTGAAAGGACCCAAAGAATGCGTCGAAGGCGCCAAAGTTCAACTGCTCGACATCGTCGCCAAGCTCGAATCGCAAGTCACCGAAGGGGTCCACATTCATCCACGTCATTACAAGATGCTGTTGCGCAATCGTGGTGCGTTTGTGCAAGACATCAGTCACCAGTATGATGTGCAGATTAAGTTTCCGGATCGTGAACAACAGCAACAGCAAAAGCAACAACAACAAAAACAACAAGCAAACAGCAACAATCACGCAACTACCAACAGCAGCACGGCCAATTGGAATGGAACATGCGACGGCAATGGCAACAGTGACGGTGAAAATGCTCGTGCTTCTTCTCCCGCTGTTGTTGACCAACCGTTGAACGATCTGGTTTTGGTCACTGGTCAGCCGGACAATTGCAAAAAAGTTATCCAACTGTTGCTGGTAAGCCAATATATATACCGGTGTATACCAATGAATTGTGATCATTTTTCTTCGCTTTTCACCACAACAGGCTGAAATTCCCATCACGGAAGTGATCCACGTGCCGGTGGAATTTCACCGCAATTTGATTGGCCGGCAAGGGTCGGAAATTCGTCGTCTCATGGAAGCGTTCACCGTGAATGTCCACATTGCACCTCCGGATCAATCTCTGGACGACGTTGTAATCAGCGGCAAAGCGACGGCGGTGAATCAGGCGATCGAGGCGATCAAGCAGCACGTCATTCAGTTGGAACGAGAAGTGAAAGATCGCGTATGAAAAAAAATGAAATTTCATCTCATATTCTTTTATATTCCATTTATTATTATTCTTTGTTTTTTCAGGAGCTGAAAAGCTTCGCCTTGCAGTTGCCAATTCCGTGTGCGTTGGTTCCGAAATTGATCGGCATCAAAGGACGTGAAATTCAACGGCTCCGTTCCAAATATGACGTGATGATATCGGTGCCTCAGCAGAGAGGGGACGACGGTGACACTGAAATCACTATTACTGGTAGGAAAAACAAATTCTTATTCTTATTATTATTTTTCATATTTGTTTATGGAAATTTTTTTTGAAGGTTACGAAGAGAATGCAACCAACTGCAAGAAGGAAATTGAGACGATGGTCGCGGATTACAAATCACTTTGCACCCAGGAGATTGCTCTTGACTGTCGCGTTCACAACAGAATTATTGGTCAGCGTGGAAAGAACGTCAAACGGGTAAAATACTGCACAGCTTGAAAACATGGGCCCATTTTAACGATTTTGAACATTGTTTATTCAGATTATGGAACAATATCAGGTGGAGATTCGTTTCCCTCGCCAAGCGGATCAGAATCCAAATTTGGTTACCGTCTGCGGCAAAGTGGAGGACTCGGTGTTTGATTGCATTGATCATTTGCGCAATTTGGAAGAGGAATATTTGCAGGTAAGGGAGAATGTTTGTTTGTTTGGAAAATTGTGGTTTTGTAAAATTTGGATTTTCTTTATAATCTCTTTCTGTACGCTGTCACGTTGAATTTAAGGACATTGTGGATCGGTACGCTTACAGAGATCCGATGAGAATGGCTGAAGAGAATACAACTGCACAACATCAGCCTGCCATGGAAATTGTAAACGCTCCTTGGCAGAAAACGCAGACGGACGACGAATTGAGCAAGCCGGTGCCAGATATGGAAAATATGCAAGAATTTCCGTCTATGGTCAGCGATTTGCCTCAGTCTCAAGTGAATGCTTCTGTGTGGAACTTTAAACGATAAAACTAAATGGGCATATCTAATGACTTCTATTATTATTATTTTTATTTATTTATTTATTTATTTATTCATTTATTTTTTTGGAGGCATTTTTTCTTTATATTGTTGGTAATGATTTAGTTCCATTATAAACAAAGTAATAACAATGGCAATAATAACTTCTAATCGAATGATGGATAATGAGAATGATGATGATGATGATGATGATGATGGTAATGGTTGATTGATTAAGCGTTAAGTCTCCAATATTGTTTTCATTTCACGTGCAAGGTGCCTTTAAAGTCAACGCTCACATCGACGCGCTATGGTATGGAATTTGTTGCAATGATTCTTCTTCTTCTGTTTTCTGTTGCCGTATTCTGTTTCCATTTCGGGTGTCAGTCAGACTGATATGGGAAAAAAATAATAATTCATTTGTTTTCAAACGATTCAACATTTCTCGTTGATAGTTATTTTTTTATTTATTGATGAATAAAATTTTAATTCATCCTTTCCTCTTCTTCTCTGCTCGCCATTTTTATTCATTTCAGCAACGGACCACATTATTACGTGGAGCATCAAGTTGATTATTTGTAATTTAAACGGAAAAAAAGACCATTTTTATTCACGTCACCGATGCAATTATTTTTAAATAACTTATCTTATGGCTGACGTTGAATTTTCTTTCCTCTTTAACCATCAAAATATCTCCAATTTGCTACAACAGTTGGCAACGTGAATAACTAATTATCTATTGGAAACAATCATCTTGGCATGAGGTGATTTTTCTTTTGTGATTTATTTTTGCATTTGTTTTCTGAAAATTTATTTTCCACAATTAATTGTCACCAATTTATTAGCCAGACAGACGAAAAGCAATGCCAAAAACGCATAGCTGATCGATGCGTCTCTCCAACTTAATCAACATACGATGATTTTTTTCTTCTTACAGTAAGATGCAAATGATGAGCATGCATTAATAATGTCTCAAATTATCTGGAAAAGTGCAACAATTGTTCTTTATTTTTCAACGACACAGAGAAGATTAAATTATAAAGTTTTTATGCTGCTTTTGACAATTTAAACAAAAAATGCTTTCAATCTGATATTTCAAGTGACAGTATATTATTGTCTGTTGTTGTTGTTTTACATTATTGAAACGATGTCATTTGTATTTGTTTGTCAGCTGTACCAAAGCGAAAATCATGATTAAAAATTTTCTCCAATATTGGCAGCTTGGTGAGCAGGAGTGACTGTTCGTTGAAACGATTCTGTCGTTGTGGTCACTTCATAAGTTCGGTGCATATTTCTGCCGCTTTCACCCTTATGACGAGCAAGTGATGATGCTCCGGCCGGAGGCATCGCAGCAGGGCTTTCCTCTTCGGCGTAAACGCTAAATCCACAGGCTTGCGTCAAATTACGTTCAACTGAACGCCCGTTGATTGAATCAATTGCTCACCTGTAGGTGGGATCTTTGGCGTTCACTCGGGGTAGACGGAACCAAGAAAAGAACGGCGAAATGTGCTCTTGTGGCAGCCGACGTTCATCTTCTATCACGTGATAGAACTCTTGGAAACACAGAACGTTGTGACACTGAAAAATTTTGTGAAAATAAAAAAACCAGTTCACAGTGGAAACACAAATTATTCATAACGACACGGCCAAGTCAACTGTGCGCGGTCATCAAATTACCAAGTAAAAGGCGCAGGCCACACCGATCAGCCAGCCAACCCAGACATCCAGCCAGTGGTTTTTGTAGCCCTGGACAAAGGAAAAGCTGGCAATGACGCTCATGCCGATAAATCCGAAAATCAAAAACGGACGAAGCAGTGGGGCTCCGCGTAAGCTTATCATGTAATGGACGTAACACTCAAACAGAACAATTGTCAGTTGGTGAACAACTAACTGTTGACAATTAAATGCTTTACCGAAGTGAATATTGCGGCAAAAGAAGACAAACCAGCGTGAAGAGAAGGAAATGACAACCTTAAAGTTGAACAATGAATTTTTTTCATCATTCGATCAAAAACGACCACTAATTGCAATGGCAGTATTAAATCATTTAAATGTATATCATCCATTATTTAACTTGATAATGTAAAAAAGGTCACAACACGGGACCAACTGATTGATAGATAACGTTAGTTGAAAATCGCTCGACTGAAATTCCAATGCCAAAGTCCATCATTTTTGGGGAGTGGTTGATTCTTTTTATCAAATGTTCAATAAATTGACTAAAAATTTACCAAGCAGATCGAAAATCAGCATCGTGAACAACATTGCAAGCGTAAGAAGGATTCATATCCGGTGATAGCATCAACGGTGGTTTGCAGTATTTTTCATAATTCGGATTGCACTGGGTCAAAAAGTATGGACGATGAAATCCGGTCATCAATTTGATGGTGTCGATCAAAATGCAAACAATCAACGCTCCAAATATGTACACACCTGAAAATCACGTATGCTGAATGAAATTTAAATAGTACCGATGTGAAAGTTGGGCAAGTGGAATTATTGATCGGCAGGTAGAGTGTTGAAAGTGAAAAAGAACTGGGCCAAAACGTTACTTATAAAGCGAAGAAGTCGTCGGGTGAATAAGTGTACTGTAAATTCACGACAGTTTGCGTGGACTACTTTTCTCGGCTTTGTAGAGAATAGCCAGAACATCAATTCTCCAAGAAGAATCTTGAAAATAATTAAACAAATCACGACAATGTTTGCTTGTTTGCATATTGATGTACCACAAAAGGTGGGATGATAAATGATACACAGTAAAGTGCATCGTAGGATACATAGAGTAGAAATTGGTTCGGATTGAGATTCGGCATTGCCAAAGTCGCATCGTTGCAGCTGAACACGCGTTCGTGGTAAGGAAATACGGATGTGAAACTAAAGCAACTTTCATAAGTGGTAAAAAATGACAATGCAAATCGTTCTCATCTACCGTAAGTAGTAGAATAAAGCCCAAAGACAGGCAAGACCGATGATTTCCAAAACGAATATCGGTATGATGAAGTAATTGACACGTGGAGTCTGCTGATTCATCGTGGCGCCGTACTGACTAGCCGACAGAACTTCACTTTGAGCTCGACTAGGCGGCATGGACATTTTCTACAAAATAAATACAGTTCACTGTGCACACTGTTCAATGCTTGTTCAACAGTGTCAAGCCAAGGATTAAGGCCAGTGAGATGGTCAAGAATGGCACGGGACAAACTTACATCGTGAACGAAATACATCAGAAGTGAAATTCAATTTCCACAGTTCAAGCTTGTTGTTTTGGCCAAAACTGACCAAAACGCTCACTTATCGAAGCTTAAGCTTATTCGTCAATGAACAATCAATGCACACGCGCAACTTGCAGCCTGACTCGACAATGCACAATACATGGAGAAGGTGCGAATCAATTGAACAAACACTCCTACTGATAACGTTCGCATTTACCAATGCTCTCTTGTTCTCTCTCTTCGATGGTGCATTTATGAAAAGCGGAAAATGTAAAGCTAACTATACAACATGTTTCTTTGATGCTTTTTCCTATTTGCCTAATAAAGCATATAAATTGATACTGAAGATGATTAGCAATGAATGGAAGCAACAGGACAACAACAGTAGAGATTCAATTCAGTTGCTGATGGAACGTTGGAATAGTTGAAGCGATCAGATCACGCTTGTAAAGCGGACTAAACGACATGAAATGAGCGGCACCGTTGAGTTGAGAAAATATGACCCAAAGAGTGAAGAGGATTGCAGCTCCGGTGAGCTATTTGTCAATATGCAAAATGCTTTTGTCAACATAATCGAAAGACTGGTCAACAACCAGACCCATAGTTCTACAAATAAATTCAACTAGCCTTGCATTGAATGACTGGGCACGACCGCCGTTGTCTTTGCTTCAACAAAGCATTCTTTGCTATGTGCAGGCGTTTCAAGCATTGACAACATGCACAAGCTGTTTTTTTCTTAAACATATCCAGAAATATGTCACTATTTCTGAAATGATTGTTAAAATTTCACAACTGAATGCTACTTATTACAGTATGGTAATTTAATGAGTGTTGCTGATATGCATGTACTTTTCGAACATTGACTGATTGCACGAGAGTATTCATTATGGATACGGCATATTCATTTGAGATTTCGATGCTTTTATTGTATTTTGAGAAATCTGATTCATGATGGAGTTATTCTAGCAGGTGGTTTGTTGATCATTGACATACGTGTAGAGATGAATCAACTAGCGCAAAAATGAACTAGCCCGTCACGCTTTGACAACAATGTCAATGTTTGAACGGCAAATTCTGCTCTTTCTCAGTTTAAACAAAATCAAACCTGAATCATCTGCAAAGCAAATTTCTACTTCAAAAGCCGGTCTATCTGCTGCTTAGTCATTGACTGTTAGTCATCCAGTGTCAATCATCGAGGTAGTTGTTCGCTGATTATTTATGCTCATTTACTCGAAGATCCCATAATTGCATATCTATTATGAAATTTATAAAACTGAAATATTCTTACTTCAAAATTTCCATTGCAAAATATTTAAATGAAATTGCTTTTCAAGATTTGGAATACATTTTCATTGTGAATCTTTTGGATTAAAATTAAAAAAATACTCATTTGCTTTAATGTTTTAGCTTTCTTCTATAGTCTTTCATTCAAATTTATTTATTTTTTTCAAATTATTATACTGCATGTATGAATTATTAAATATAAATTCATTTATGAACACAACAGTAAGTATTTCATACATACAAGTTATTACAGTAAATCAAGCATAATAACATGATAAATAAGATACGCTCATTTAAGTATTGATTCTAAGTGGCATTTTTTCAACTTTACATCACATTATTTTATTAATGTCTTTTAAAAATTGTATAATTGTGTTTTTAAATGACTGAATAAGAAGAACAAATTTAATATGAATTATGGTGCACAATCTGATCAAAGAAAATATCCAGTTGTGAAACTTTCACATTGCATTGTTATGAGGATTTTTTTGTAAGAAATCCAGATATAGTTTCCAAATTTACCATAGTTTCATTTTCATTAACAGAAAATTGTAATATTCTCCTAATATATTTGGAATCGAACCCAAGCTGGTGCAAGTCATTGTACTGTTGAATGATAATGCGGGTTTTTGAAAGTGGAATCCATCCTAAAGTAAATCTGTTTAGACGAACAGAAATTAATAGAACACGAAAATCATTTGCCTGTCTTGTTTCGATCAAGCTTCTTCAAAGCTTCAATAAGTGTTTTTATGTTGCGCATCTCAATAGCATCTTCATGATTAAAAAACGTAGAGTTGTCAGATGGCATTTCAACGCAGTCTGAAGATTTTTTTGTTTCATTATTAGATGAAATTGAACACTTCTTGATTTCTGACAAATCTGCATCATTCGTTTCTAGATTTACTTCAGTTTTAATCTAAAAAAAGCAAATTTACTTTCAATTTTGAAAAAGAAATAATCAATACCTGATTGGACTCTGATGCTTGAGTAAAGTTCTGTTCAGCATGCTGCTCTTTTTGAGCTTCATTCAAAAATTGCAAAAACGTTTTCCAACTAAATTTAAAAAATTTTCACTTGAAAAAGAGTAGATTTGATTAAAATATCTTGCTTTGTATTTAGTTAAATTTATGAATCAATAAAAGCATACTCGTAGCGTAAATCCGCTCTCAGTTCACAACGATCTAAAAGACGCGGAAGAATATTTTGCAGTGTAGACTGTAATTTTGTGCGCCTCAGCACGTCTTGGATTTGTTTCTCTCTCAAAAATGAAGTCTTCTGAGGATCAAGATGGTTCAGTTCTTTTTCAAGCACCGTGAAATCAATATCTTCGGCACATGCTTTGTTCAACGCTTCTTTTATATCCGCTAACAGTTTAGCATCACTAGGTTTACGGTAAGGAGATGAGTATTTTTCAGACCTCAAAACATGAAAAGGTTGAGTAAAAATTACCAAACTTTTCATCGCTTACCTTTCTAAATTTGCATAATTTTCATAACATTCAGGGATAAGCGATTTGCTAAAGAAATGAAAGCTTCATAAACAGAGCAACATTAACGTATCATACTTTTCTTTTGAAAATATTTGGATGCGCTTCAAATAGTCAAGTAGTGGTTTGTAAAGTACTTGGCGAGGTTTCCGAACGTCGAGAGCAAACATTAATAACAAACCTTGAAGAGTGCTCGGCTGCAAATTGGCCTATAGTATTTTGCATTAATGTAAGCCAAAAGTAAAATTTAAGTGTCAAGCTTACAGGCTTCATACAACGGACAAGAAGCCGTTGAAATGTTGGCGAATCAATGACTCCAATGCTTCTTGGGTCGTAATCTCCTATTTCTTCTTTTAGATCCTCAAGTCTTTCTGCATCAATGTGCTGCATGGCAATCACACTGTCTAAGATTAGCTTCTTCTCTTGGCTTACTGATATACGCTATAAGTTTATAATTGATGTACAAAATATGCTCATTAAACTCTTTTTTAAAGGTACTAAACTTAATAATGATGCACAATAAACTGCAAGTTTGACTGAAATATATATATATATATATATATATATATATATGTGCATATTTAATTATGCATTTCAAGTTAAATAATCCCATGTTTGACTGTGCATAAAAGAATTTCAATGAATGAAACTTGTATATAGTCGCCATTAAATACAGTACTCATTATGGTACTCAGTTTATTAATCCATAAGATAAAGTGAAAATAATAAGTAAAATGAATTTTGAAAGTTAATTTATGCTATGAAAATCTTTATTTAATAAAAATCCAACTTATTCTAAAGTGTTTTGCATACTGAGCACATAGTTTACTTGAAAATTAATAAATTAAAAGCAAAATGTATTGCTAACATTTATAAAATTCAAATATCTCTGAAATTTATTCTTAAAAAAGAGGACGTAAATGAATAATTCAGTAATATTGTAAATGTTTTGCATATATTTGCATTTTTGGTTTTGCTCATTGTTAAGTTTATGTTAAAGTACAGTAAGCAGGTGTTACTGACTTTAAATGCTGCTGACAAGTATCAGAAGAAGTTTGAGCTAGTAAAAAATGCCAACTAAACAGTATAAATAGTTGAAATTTTAAAGTTGATTCGCAAAATTCTTTTTTAAACAGTCTGTACAGATGATTGTGTCGTTTGACGTTAAACCAATAAAGTATGACGTTTAATAAGAAGTATTCTAATAGCTGTTTGAGTTAATTGATAATGTGAGAATAAAATTAAATATAATTTGATTTGATATTCAAATTTAATTTTAAATTAAAGAAGGGACAGATTATACTGCTGAAGAATGCTTACATTATTATTTGTGAATAGAGGAGCAAGCCAACTGTCGACTGTGCTGTCCATGTTAAGATTGCCAGTTTCTGAAGCTTTAAGTTTATCATTTTCAATGGAAGCATGATCGTCTGGCATCTAAAAGTGGTCTGCGTCTTAAGGCAAGCAAGCTGAACAATGATAACTGATCAGAAGCATTTGGACAGCAAGCAAAGTAATAATCTTGGAATGAAAAGGAAATTATTGATTTCTGCTCAAGGTGTGTTGTATTTAGACGAAAAATGCTCGATTGGTAAGATTATTTTCAGCTGGATACCAGATTTGCTCGAAGACAAAAGTTCCATTGAATGCGTCTTACCGTTTGTAAAGCATTTTCCGTGGTGCAGTTCCAACAAATCAGATTCGCCGACGATCTATAGGCAACGAAACAAAAGCCAATTACAACAACATTTATGGATTCATAAATTATTATTATTATTATTAGTTGCGTACGAGTGGAGTTTTGACGTGGAAATGCGTCGACGGCCACCACGCTGTGGTTCGTCTATTGTAAAATCATTACCAAACGGTGAATTGCGTGTCACGGCACTCATTTCAGGCAAATGTTCGTCAAAATGCGCTGCTTGTGGGGAAAATTGTTGCTGTTGTTGTTGTTGTTCAAATGATTAAGCGGCTAATCGAAAAAGCATTAAATTCTTGCATTTGAGTGAAATTTCCAACCCAAATATTGGCGAAACGTTGAACAGTGATTTGAAAAAAAAAACTTGCTTCTTCAACTTTTCATTGCATCTCAGAGAAGAGAAATGAAGAGGGACTGGTTGCATTTGATAATGATGATGATGATGATGATGATGATGCAACTGCCAGCAACAGGATGCATTTATAAAAGCTTGCTGTTGCCCGAAGCAGAATGTCCATTCATTGTTCAAGTATATGTTATTTATATTTAGGGAATAAAACTTGTTCTATTCTTTTGTGCAATTCTATTCTTTTTTCTCAAAAATTCACAAACCAATATTCAGCAGATTAAACTGACTCTGTTCTTTGCTTGCAATCAACAATCATTACAAAATTTGCATCAACTACATAGTGTTATTTTAATATTTTGAAATAATAAATAGCATTGAAATTGGTGTCTTGTCTTGGGTTGATTCTGCTTAACCGTTGGTGGATTTGAAAATGGAATTTCCTCAATTCAAACAATTTCAAATGAAATGTTTGAATATCAATGGAAAAGTCAATAACAATAGCGTCGTTTGTATAATAAGCAAACGTAGAAAATGCAAATTTCCAATGCAGTGTAGATAAGCAGATAAGCTTTCGAATTTCAGTTTTAGATGACGAAAGGTCGTCCATGGCTTTGCCATGAATTTAATCTGTTCAATACGAACAATTCACCTGAGCAATAATATGCAATAAAAAAGAGATGGATTTGTATATATTATTGTGCTTTTTGTTGCTCATATATACTGGGGTGCGATTTCAATGACGACACTGATGGTGATGAAGCTTAAAAATCACAGAAAATATGAAAAAAAAGACAACTGAGCTGTAAATGCGTGCAAATAAATTTGTATGAATGAAATTCAATATTCCAGTTTTGAAAACAGGTTTGTTGTATGCAAAACTAGAATTGTACGCTTTTGAAAGTAAAAATTCATCCCATTTAGATTGTATTCATTTTTGAATGTATTTGATAGTAGATGATGAAATGTATTACTATTTTATTGAAATGGAAAAGTTTCATAATTGCTGTAAAATTGAAATTTTCGAATTTTACAATTTCAAAACTTGTGATAAACAAACAAGGGGAAAAATTATCACTTTCCAAAAGCACATCCAGTGCCCAATAAGTAAGCAAAAATCATACATAGAAGTAATAAAATAAAAGCACAAAAGTGTGTATTTATTGGATAGCACTTTTATTTTCTTTCTAAAAGGAGAAAATTATGACCAACACACATTGAACAATTTCAAACAATGTTAAAATTGTAGAAATGTGGAATGGGAAATTTATATAAAAGAAAAACTACTAATGAAATATTAAATTCATGTGATGATGGTGGTTCGAAAGGAAAAAAGTGAGAAAAGTATGCATGCATCATGGTGAACAATTGGACAAAATGCATATGGTATAATTGTCAAGTAAAACAAAAATACGCAACGTATTGATTTGCCATCCGTGCCATTATAATAATAATAATCAACATCCTACACACAATGCCTTCGATGTGCTCAGCAAAAGAGAAAAAGGATGCTGATACACAACCATCGTGGACAAATAACACGACGACACAGCAGCACTACAAACGCATAGTTTAATTGCAAGTCTACTACTGTATAACATAAAAGAGAGAATAACAAAAGTTTCGTATAACCGATGGCAAATGTTAAATATTGCCTTGTGCAATTTATAAAAGAAAAAATTTCAATATTGCACTGGAATGAATAGTTATTTGCATTTAAAAATAATAAGAAAAAGAAATATATAGATATATATAGATATATATATATATGCTTGTTTGTATAATCTTATTCTGATATTCTACGCAATGTGCAGCAGTTAACCATGCAGTAATAAAAATATGCCAAGCAGCGAAGAAAAGCACTGCGGGGGAAAGATAAATAAATATTCATTTATCCATTCATCGCATTCACTGCATATCTTCGGGTAATTTCTTGCGTATCATCTCACGCACCCAGCCAGCAAAATCAAAAATTTCCATTTTCGACTTCTCTATGAAAGGATGTATCTAAACAGGGAAAAAGAACAAGACAATAGCAAATGCTGAATTCAAATTTTCAAACAATAAAACAATCATCACATACCAGAAGAGTTTTCACATTTGCTCTTTCTTGTGGATTTTTTCGCAAACTGAAGTAAACAAGTGAAAACAATAAGCAATCAATCGGCGAGACAAAAAAACCAAACATTTGAAAATTTATACCATTTTTCCACGAAATCTGTAAATTCATCGCTCATCAAACCTCGTGGCAATATCGGTGGCGGCTCGTTGACTATGTAATCCAACAGTTCAAATATTGCCATCGTTTTCGGACTCTGCATGCTGATTGAAGCCGACTGTCCACTGCCTGTCAAATTGAAAAAAAAATCAACCAAATTTCAATCAACTTGGTCTGTTACAAGTGAATTCAATAATAATAATAATAATATTATTATTATTATTAAAATTACCTCTTGCCCGGCCGGCTAACAATTTCGAGTCATCAACCATATACAGTTCGTCCGTAGGTTTGTTGAAAATTCTCAACAAATCTTTGAAATCTGGCACTGGGATTGGATATCTGTTCGAGCAAATTCAAAATTCATTTCAGCAATTTGCCTTTTCAATTATCACCAGCAATAATGACTTACTTTCCGATTGCCAGTTCAACCAACGACAAGCCGAAACTCCAAATGTCCGATTGAATACTGTAATGACTTCCTGTGAGACGTTCCGGCTATAAAAAAGAAGTTTCATAAAGAAAAATTTGCATAATTTTCATCAACTAACCGCCATGTACGATCTTGTGCCTACGAAAGAATTGGCCATGCTGTTGATCAACTGTCCAGAAACGCCAAAATCGCAGAGCTTGATTTCGCCTTGACTGTTCACCAAAATATTAGATGGTTTCACGTCTAAACCAAACCAAGCATACATCTCATGTGATCATCAGCGACACTGGAGATGGAAAAACGTTACCTCTGTGGAGGATGTTCAACTTCTCCTTCAAATACTGAAGTCCATTCAATACCTGAAACTCTGGTGTTTGGTAAAATGAAAAAAAAAATACAAAATACCGAAAGCAAACGTACCGCAATGCTGATTTTACCAAGAATTTGTTCCGGAAAGCGTCCCGCCTTTTTAAGAACAATGTCCAACGACAACCCATCCTGAAAACAATGCAAAAGCGTATATTAATAAGACGAACCTAACGCGTATATAAGCGTATATATGTAAAACGAGTCTAACTTATTGTTTGGGATGAGTAGATGCCTCAAAAATATAGTTAATGACTTTTTGAATGATTAATCACGCGTAAGAAATGTTATTTATTCACATTTTCTTAACAGTTAGTTAGTTGGCTGATTGATTGATGATCAAGAATGACGTTTGCAAGCTGCAAAACACCTGTCTATCACAGAGTCCATTGAACAGAAGCATTCCAGGATGGAAATCAATGAACAACAACATTAAGGATTGCATATCAAAGAATTGAGGATGCAATTTAATAATAAGAATAAGAATAAAATATCAAAATGTGACAACTATTATACGTAAATATAATGAAATATATGAAAGAGAAATTCCAAATGGAAATTTAATGGCAATCTAATGTTAAAGAATAGAGAGAGAGAGAAAAAAAGATGACAACAAATGACAGTATAAAAAATTAGCTTACCATATATTCCATGCAAATGGAAATTTCTCCGTCCGCGTAGAAAGCACCGTAAAATCCAACAATATACGGACTATTGCAACAGTGCAGCACTTTAAGTTCTTTGATAATTTGATTTCGCGTACTCGGCTTCACTTCAAGATGAATCAGCTTAACAAAAATTAATTAAATGGTGGTCATCAGTTCAAGAAAATGAGACAAAAAACGCATACTTTTCTTGCCATGATAATACCCGATGGTTTATGGCGCACTTTCATCACGACACCACCGTTACCAAATCCCAGTTCACAGATTTTCTCCAATTCTTCTCCATTCAATTCTCCTATCTTAAATTGTACAAATTATAATTACCAAAAAGAAAAACAAGGGATACAAAAAAGTGAAACAAACTTTCTGCTTCTCAATGAACCACTGTTGCATGCGTTTGCGTTGAGAGTCGGTCAGAGAGATTTGCTTCAACTGATTTTCAATGCTAAAAGGACTGTTCAATTTTTCCACTTCAGATGACGGATGATTTCTAAAAAGGAACAGAAACAACAACAACCGCTTGAAATATTATCCTCAACAAAGCGTAAACATCGTTTACTGTTCTTGAACGGCCGCATCTTCAGTAACCGTTGGAGGTAATGTCAAGCCTTTAATGTTACGCACTTTTCCCAAAGCCATTGAAACACCGCCTGTTTTTGATCACTAAAATGATGATGAACTCAGAGAAAAATTCAAAATAAACGAAACTCTTCAAATGAGTTAAATCATATAAAAGGGTAAAACAAATGACAATCCGCGTTGGTCAGACGTCGACAAAACGTGACCATTTCAATCATGTCGGTTAACGAACAATGAATGAATGAATGGCATGCTTTTGCAAAGATCAAAAAGAGAATTCACGTGACCATATGCTATCGTAAATTTCAGAAAAACGACCAATAGGCGAAATCTTTGCTGACTCACGATGCTTCGAAGAAAAGTTTCTTCGCTATACCAGGTCACATTCACAGAATAAGAAAAGTTATTCGAACATGCAACAAATTACAATAAAAACTAAACTAAAACACAAAAACAGAGACATCTGACACAGCAAATAACATGTTACAATGATGCTAATATTACACTTAAAAGTAAATTCAACGAACTGAAGATTCAACGTGAAGAAAGAAGAAATATAAGCCTATCAATTTTGCACAAACAGTCTAAAATACATATCCAACACATGCGCTGTTGAAGCTGAATGGTATTCTTTACATTATATTTGAAACCAAACGTCACAAGGTAAAAAGTTTTCACAATTCAGACATTTATACTTTGTTTCAAGAAATCACGCCCGACGAACACCCAAGAACAGCATCTGCTGAACTCCATAAATACTTACTGTACATTCCACAAAATTGTAAAATAATCAAGAAAAAATCGAAGAATTTAAACCAGATGCTTGTTTTAGGGTAATTTCAGATTATTAATAAGCTCAAACAAACATTTTTAATTTAACAATGAAATTAAAAATATCACTTAATCAAATCACGTTCTCTGTTTAATAGACGTTTTCCTTACATAAAGTTTCTTATAATCAGCGGATGATTGTTCAAAAATATTTGTATATTTAAAAACAACTTTATATTTAATTCAACACTGATAAAAGAATTGCATAGTATTTCGCTTTTTGAAGTCACTTTAAATTTCTAATATAGCACATACAGTACGATGTGAATGCAAAATACATCATCATATAGGACTGTCATTTATTAAAAAGATATTTTAAAATTCATACATTTAATTGTTTTATTTTAATGCTTAATTTTTCGTCCACAGTATGTTTTTTGAATTACTTTGTCAATGTAATTCATACATGGATGGGTCTGTATGCATAGTTATCGGCTTACTGTGTTATAATTTCAGCAAAGTGAAATGTAAAACGAACAATAAATTTGAAGTAACACATAAATGAATGATAGAAAACATGATGTCGTCATTTTTATCTTTTGAAAATAAATGTAAACAGCTTAAATAAGCCCACTGACAAGCCATCTACCAATTCACCCATTCCATAGTTTTTTAGCTATCCCACGTTTGTTTTTTTTCTAAATATTTGTTTAATAAATAACTCAGCCAACTTTTTCAAAGCTTTGCATCACTACAGTGTTCGTATGTTCAAAATACTTAGCAATTATGAAAAAATAACTTCTACAGTATGGTTATGAGAAAGTCAAGTGTAAATTCATAAAGTGATGCATCAGTTCTAATTTTCAGGCTTTTTTTATCATTAAATAATAATTTTTAGTTTAATAATTTTTTAATTTAAATTTTTAATTGTATTAGTATAATAGTTTTAATTAGTTTAATAATTTATTCAAATTGTAAAAAGCAGTCAGAATTTGGACAACGATTTATGGAATGCAAGAAGAGATTTATGGTCGCGTGGTAAATTTCCGAAATCGAATTGTTTATTATTCAAATGTTTCAACAGTGGCAGGTAGTTTCGAATTCCGATTGAGTGAACAAAAAGTAAATCATTTTCAGCGTAGCTGTTCTTGAACAGACGTACGAACAGATGGCAAACATATAATTTATTTTTCAAACAGTTAACGCATAAGCAGTCAGCCGTGAGCTAGAATTGAAAGCGCGCATATTGGAATACGCAGGTTCTACGCAGAAGTGAAAATATCGAGCACTATCCCCCCACGGAATGGAGCACCAGTTCAAGCAGAGAATATGTAAAAAATAAAAATAAAACAAATAAACTGAACTTTAAAAATTTTCTAGCAACGAAAACACAATGAAGCTTTGGGAAAAACAAAAACAAAATGGAAACAAATAAAAATATTAACTGTCAACAATGGCTCCGAAACTCCAACGCTGAGAAAGGAGGTTGAGGTTACAGGATTGCATGAAAACTTCTCTTCGACTGAAATCCGCATCTAAGCACATGTTGGTCACGGGATGTACAATTTGCATGGTTTTCGAATTGTATCTCCACGCCTGATTTCCTTGCATGTCTGAAATAAGCAGATCAAATAAATCAACGAATGAATGACATTGTTCAAAAAGGAAATCACCGTGACAAGGATAGAGAATAACTGGAGCTTTCACTTTATTTTCCGGGACGTCAAAGCAGAGCCTTCGGTTTCTGAACTTGATCTCCTTTCTAGTGGTGTATTTGAAAAATTGCTCGCCCACGGCAGCGTCGTCGTGCCCTTTCTTACAATCCGCCATACCAACCACACCGTGCTCCACCACATATTGCACAGTGACGCACATGCCGCTCTGGATACTTCGAATTTCACCCTCACGGACGTCGACCATCTCCACCGGCGGATAGCGTACACTCTGGTCAAAGGCGATCACCTGCATGAACCATTTGAACGGCTTGCAACCGAGACGTTTTCGAATTTCTTTCTGCTTCGAAATATCACCAGGATCCAATTTACGATAATGCGGTCGACGCATGTAAACGTATTCTTTGTATTCATCCATCCAAACTTCCGCAACACGTTTATAATTGCGCCCAACAAAATCACCGGCTCCGGCTGAAATTCAATGAAAAAAAAAGAACTATAACATCTCAAACATAAAGACAACAAAGCATTACAGTTTTTAAAAACATCCATTAAGTTATAACAATTAACACCGTTGCAAAATATGGTAATCCCACTTTACAAATTACTTCTGAAATACCAAAAGAAAAGTAACATTTTGATCAATTTTTACCAAAATTAAGCCTTAATTTACATTATCAGAAGTCAGCTTGCAGCAAAACAGACAACAATAACAACAACAATAAGCATTAGCATAACGCTTGCTCTGACAAGTACCGTTAAAGCGGTGAAAGTAGAAAACTGGGGGAAAAATGCAAAAACAGCTTGCAACTTACGGTTGGCAAATGGAGAAAATTCCCGATAAATGTGACCCACATGTGAACAAGGAACGTCGATCAACGTTCCCCCGCATTGCCAAATTTTGAACGACAGCTCATACTGTTCGCCTCCCCAAATATCCAAACCTTCGTCGTAGCCACCGAGTTCCCAAAACCATTTTGTAGAAATTGCAAAATAGCCACCAGCCATGACCGGGCTATTGAAAGGGCGATCCGGATATGCGGCATCTTCTGGCAAAAGTGGCAGACGCTGCATATAAAAGAAGCAACAAACACGATTATTAAAAAATTCCCAAGTCGCATCTTCAAAATTATACCTTGTAATATAATTCCCAGTCAAACGAACCTCTGTAAAACGACAAGATGAAAATTATTTGAAAAAAAAAGAATTTAAAAAGAAAACAAAAGTATACAACTTACCTAGCCCCTTGATCTTGTAGACGATATAAAAATGTGCTATGATCAATTACATCGACAAAAGGACAAGTTACAGTGCGATAATTCAATGCAACTGGTTCTAACAACGGAGGCAACCAGTTGTATCCACATTCAGAATGTGAGTCCAAAAATACTAACACCTTTATAAATGGAAAGGATAAAAAACAAACTGAACATAGCTGCTTCTGAAGGTGCAAAATTGTTCGCTTACCGATGAAATGGCCGCCTTGGAACCAAGCAGTCGCGCTCGAATGAGACCTTCCCGCTTTCGGGCTCGAACAATCCTAACCAAACCGGGCCAAGTGTCGCGTACATAAGCTTCCAGTGGTTGCTTCAAGAAAGGCTTGTCGCTGAAATCGTCGGCCAAAATCACCTCCTGCAACAATTCCACCGGCGATCTGTTGACCACACTGTGAACCGTACGCAACAGCGTTGTCCAGTGTTCATTGTAAAATGGAATCACGACCGAAACTTTCTCCAATTTGGCCAGATAGCTTCTTCCAATGCACTGCTTGGGGCGGAGATCTTTGATGGATCGGTTCAAAGCCAAATAATCGCTTACCAATGCATTGAATCCATTGCTTTTGTACAGTATGCCTTTTTTGTGATCAACAGAACTGACATTGGGCAAATAAAACGCTTCCCCTTGTTCTCCTGGACCCTGACGAGCTGAATCCGAAGCTCGCTGTGCATAATCTTCCCAGTCTATTTTTCCGTCTACGTTGTCGATGAAATGTTTGTCCAGTTGAATGGAGCTTGGTTGGACAAGTTGTGCAATATCTAATTCTGATGAACCGCTGTTGAAGTAGCTGAGCAGTAAGAAAGCGCCACCGAAAACACAACCAATCGACAAAACCAAACGCCGCCTAAGCCAACGTCCCAGTGCCATAATTTTATAATAATGATAATAATACACTGAAGCCAACACCCCTGATTATTCACAAACCAAATTTTTCAGCAAATCTAAACAATAGAAGAAAAAACTATTCAAAAATGAACGTCACATTAACTGCAATAAAATAAAAGAGACAAAATCTGCCACTTGCTAATTTTCAAATACACATGGATGTAAATTGATCCATGAAATGTTAACGTTCAATACTAGATTATTAACAAACAATAAATGACAAGTTCAAAAAATTGAATAAACAAAAGAAACCTTATTCTAATTTTATCAACTGATCACCGACCGTATCATACTATCTGTTACAACATCACGTCACCCTGTTAGTGAGAAATGTTTGCCAAGTAATTTGATACTAAAACATTTGTAATACATACAAAAAAGAAAAACTTAAAAAATCATGCAAAGAAATTTACCACGATACAGCTTCACTTAAACAAGGACATTAATATGGCCCAGTATAGTAGAAGTAAAAAAGAACACCGTCAGTAAAAGCACTTTCACATTACACGTCATAATGCAGACTCGAGACCTTCAACTCGACCCAAATAAAAGGCAAATATTCCAGTATGTTAAAATTATACTCAGATCACATTTCATATTTTACATGAAAAAAGTCAGCGTTCAATTAAAATGAATTATACATTACTAAACTTATACAAAAAGAACATACATACATACATACACACGCACGGGCAAACATACACATATATACATATAGAAATATGTATATATAAAAGAAATAAATATATAAACAAATTCTTTTAATTTATCACATAAAGCATATATAAAACAATTTCATTACACTGTAAAAGTTGAAAAAATCATGAAATGCAATTTAACAGATAACCTTGATTCTAAAACGAAGAAAAACGAGACAAATTGTCAAACGTGACAACGTCAGGCAAAAATATGAACATGAATGGCATGATACTTTCTTTCATTAATTTTCAAATAAATTTCAAATTATCAAGCAGCAACAAACTGCCAACAAATCAAAGCAATGCAGTGGGAAAAAAGGACCTTTCATTTGTCACTTTTTTAATTTATCGAAAACATAATATGAAATTCTTTCTGTTGAAAAATAAATGCAATAATCTGATAAAAATGAAAAGATACAAAATTTTAGTAAACAATTACTTCAAAATTGCAATTTATAAATATTATTACAGCTAACAGCCCTTTGTATTGCTTGTTTCAAGTTGTAAATTTGTGTAAACAATGTTCTTCAAAACTGGAAGCAGTATCATTTCTGATGTTTCGTTTGCAAAAGCTATGTTCTATTATTGCAAAGCAATTTGAAAGAAAAAACTGCTTTAAATTTAATAGTACAATAAAAACAGGTAAATAAATGTCGAAGAATAATTTCACAACGACTAAATTAATACCAAAAACTATTTGAAATATTACATCCATCGCTCATCTCCCGTTTAACATGCGCAAAATCGCACGAAAAGAAAAACTTTCTTGATTAAAACATTTTCAAACTATCCAAGAAAAAATAGCAACCTTCAAAAATAATTTTGATAAAATTTATTTAATCTTGCATTTAAAAATTTCAATATATAACTTAATGTTGTGTTAAAAGAAATCTCACAAACATTCTCCCGTTAAAATGATCGTATTTATTTTTTATTAAAAGCGCAGGAAAGCATTTATCGCATTGCACGAAAAATTGCATTTATAATAAACAATGCAACAACAGGAAAAAATTTTTTAAATTTATTTAATTCCCATTCTTTACAGATCATAAAACATACTTTTAATACATTCTTTCAATACCCATTGACTTCAGGTACTGCAATGCACCTCTGATTAAACAAAAGTAAGTTTATCGCATTAAAGAATATACTGTATTATCTTTGGTAATCAAGTTATTCTTTGATAGAAAACTTTTGGCATGCACATATTAAACAGTTAAACGATACACAGAGATTTAAAATAATATTTAACAATTAAATCAAATTAAATTTTAAGAATTATTAATCAAATAATCTTTGCACATAACATAATTTGTAGCTGAAAATTCAACAGCATCTCAGAGAAAAACATTAGTTGGTACCAAATATTGATTTTGCAACAAATAGTCTACTTCCATGAATAAACAATATAAAAAATATATTCATAAAAATATGAATTATTAAGTAACACTCAGAAAATGAAGTCTCCTGCGATCTAAAAATATAAACTTAACGTGTCATTGTCGAATATATTTTGATTGTATTTCTGGGCATTGCTTGCTCGTTCGAAGCATGAATTTCCAAAGTAATAACCACTTTATTTATTACTGCAAGCATCCTTGCATTCATAATATTTTTTTGTTAACTATAAAACCGGAGCTTTTAAAATAATTTTAAAATTTAATATTTAAATTTATTTTAATTTTTATGTATAATGCATATCATTTTTCTAATTAATCAATTTTTAAAAAGAAATTAAAATGTTAAAAGATAGCGTAATCTTAATATACATATCAGTTGACAATGCTTTGCATGAAAGCAGTAATCTTTAACCAATAATTTTTTTTAATTTTTCATACGTACCAAATAATTTTGAATAAATTTGTTTCTAAATAAAAAAGTTTTCTTTGTAATGACCGGAAAATTCTCCAAAAGTTAACACTCAACAAAAAGTAGCGCTGTAACACGATTGCAAGCTAGCTCGATAATGCTTTTTGAAAGTTTTACTGCAATATTGACGACTAACATGATAAATGCATCTCATAAGCATAAGCAGAGAGATTTTTATTTACTTTTATACTTTGATTACACTTTTATCGAAAGTTTCAAAAATATATTATTTATTTTTCTAGGCTTCAGAAAGATTAATTCTGCTTAATCAGCAATAAGGAAAAAAATTGTTTACCATACTGACAGCGTCACTACTTCCATTTTCCAAAATAAATAATCAGATTTTTATAAAGATTATATTTCATTATAAGATCATTTAGTAGTGTGAAATTTTCTAACAAAAAGTGATTAAGCAATTTTTAATATAAAAATATGGTTTGTAAAAAAATTACAGTAAATTAGAACAATTAAATTTCAAGATAAGTTGAAAGAAATAAAGGGCAATTTGCGCCCCATTAATGCTGAATTGCATATGGAGCATATGAAATTTATGTTATAAACTCTATAACTTTATTTGGCGATTGGCAGATTGCTGGAAGAATTATAGCGTTTTATAATTATACTCATTTTTTTATATCCAAATAAATTTATTTGTATAATAGTGGAAAAGTGTCCACCAGTTTTGTGAAAGATATTGCAACAGCAGTGAAATAAAATCTTTAACATATAAATATTTAAGAATGCGGATTAAATAATTATTGAATTCAAATAGAACGTTTTCAATCATATTTCATTAACAATTTTGGGTTGACTTGACTTAACTGCAATCAGTTGCTTTCTATCATTATGTCAAAAAATTAATTGCCTTGATAACACGCAGCAATAATTACCAGTCTGCCGAAAAATATGCTAAAAGTAGTGTTACACTCTGACAACTATGCATTAAAATTAGCACCTAGATAAGCGCAGAAAATTTTAAACACATTTCATTTGATAGCAACTAGTTGAAATATTTCGACAATTCTAAAATTACTTGACCCACTGTGTACAAATCTCAATTTCTAAAAGGATCCAAGTTATGGATAAGAAATTTCAAACTTTAAAAACTAATAAAAGTTTCTATAAAAGTAGTACAAGTGTTTAACGACAAATTGCTTATCACAAGGCAAACTGGAAGTGGTGAAAACAAATTTGTATGGCTTTTTTCAGAGAAAATGTAAATAAAATTAAAAGTATAAGCAGAAATGAAAACATAATAAAGAAATAGCTAGTGATTGAAAATGTGCATTCTACAAAAACAAGATTTAAAAAAGAAAGTTAAGAAAATTTATGAATTAAAAAATTGTTCAATATAATTTGCAAGGAAAATTAGAGAAAAAATAATTATCATTATATTAAACATTTAAATTTACATTTTTCAATTTTTTTAAAACATTATAATACAGTAAATATGCTATCACTTCCACTGTAATTAAATCTTGATTATTAAAGATTACCGTACTTTTGTCAAGGTCAATTTTAACTTTTGTGCGACGCTTCTTATCAGTGTATATAAGTATTCTGATTCAGTTGTTATTACATATAATTTATTTATTATTAAATGTTGATTACTTTGTTGACATGAATATTGTTTTTAGTTTTGTATTAAATATTTGAGCTCATAGGCAGAAATGATATTTTACGAATTGAATTGAAAATTACTTTATCTGACAGGTACTTTTCTTTCTTTTTACCAGATAATTTGTTTGAAAATTGCTTTACGGACAACATGGAAATTCCTTTTGATATAGAAGAGCGTTTGGCTGAATTATTTGGACCTGAAGAAATGGCTCTTGAAAGCAATCGTTTGTCTTCGTTTGTCAGTTGGCCATACACCTCAGAAGATACATGTAATAAGGAGAATGTCAGTGTTATTATTAATATTTTTGACGATTTATTTATTGAAACTTACGAATTTTCTTTTAGTTGGCGAAAGCGGGGTTTTTCAGCGACCCTACAACGTCAAGTGGAGATTGCGTAAAATGTTTTTTCTGTTTAAAGTCACTACAAGATTGGGACCGCGATGACAATCCATGGTAAGTGTGGTTATTTAAAAAATTTTTTTATAAATCACTTATTTTTGTTGTTATGTTTCCTGTTATTTAGGGATGAACATCTAAGACTCACCATAAGGAAGGGAACATCATGCCCTTTTATGGAATTGGGCAAGGTAGAAGAGGACCTAACGGTTGGGGAATTTTTTATACTGACTAAGAAACGACTGGATATTGTTTTCGCAAAGCTCGAGGAAGAAATGCAGGAAAAGCTTAATAAATAAGCACTTTTGCCTTTTTTATCTTATATTATTTAACTGTTGGGGTTGAAACGAATTAATATTGCAGTGTTTAAATGTTAATGTGAAAATAAAATAAATTTCATTGTGTTGTTGTTTACATTGCATTATCCATGGTTTGCTTTCCAGAAATGTTTTCCATGAAAAAATTACTGAGAAATATGTTGATTTTTTTAATTCAAATTTATTGACTTGCGTTGTAGAAAAATTTGTAGAAAATGGTCGTATGTTTGCTCCTAAATGTACTTTTACTGTAGAAAGAATACAGTATGGTGCTGATTTATCTATTTCTATGGTCAGTATTTTCTCCCGATGCTGAGAATTGTTGTCAAGTATGCTGATTTATTATTTTTCACTTTACATTCACAGATATGTCCAACGAATGTATAGGATCAAATTATACAAGATTTATTTCCAGTTCGTGAAATATATTTGTAAAATCCTACGCTTCGAGTGATATTTTTAGATATTCGATCTGACTTGACCTAAATTCCAACACCAATAGCATACATTATTAAGCTGTTACTCTGTCAACATTTGTGATCGATTTATTGGTACACATGCCGTTGTTTACTGGGAAAAGAAACAACTGTTGTCGTTATTGAAAAAGAGAACAACAACAAAAAACAGTTGTTGCGTTCAGATCGTGGGAGAGTGTTGTTGCTGTGATTCCTTTCGTTCGTACTTTGCCTTTGTTTCAATATATATTCAATAAAATATACTCGAGACTATCCTATACAAGAAGCGATATTTGTGAAATTCAAATTTAGCCACGAAAGAAGACAGTTAGTTGTAGAACTTAATTGTCTATAACAAAGTGTAGTACGAGTACCCTGCTCGTCTACTACAGTATTATTCAAAATTGAGAGTCAATCAGAATACATGAGCAAAACGTTTGGCTCAAATGTACAATATCTAAATATTTCGATACTGACTGCAGGACACAAATTCAAATGGCTAATGAACGTCTTGCACAAACATCTTACTAATTAGTTATCACCCAGCTACCGGCGGTCATGCGGTACTTGATTTTCACGAGCAGGGACAGTACAAGGAAAAGAGTGTTGGCGTTGTTGTTGTTGTTGTTGTTGTGATTGCTGGCATTGTGGAATAGTCTCGTTTGGTCGTCCGGGGTGTGCTTTGTCAGGCCCATCCATGGTTGGTGGTATTGGATGGCAAAGAATTTAAATTATTTTTCTGTTTCATCTTCTATTTCGAAGGTCTTCTATCAAACGTAAAAGAGGCCGCAAGATCACTGAAGATGCACTGAACGATTCGATGCGTATGAAATGTGAAGAGTCTATTTGGCCGGCTAACCTCGCTACGTTACAATGGGCGCTTGTCCGTAAAGCCATGTCAACAAGATGCATAGGTGCTTGGTGCTGTTTCACTTTCCGACGTAACTTCCAGACATGGACCCCAAAACGTGGCCAGTTTAATTGAAGGACTTCATCTATCTGCATAACATCCCGCGTTAGAAAACTTTGTCTTAGAGCAATCCCTACTGAATGATGCTTCCCCGGCGAAGTTCTTTCCTGTAAACACAACCTGGGAAATTTCAGTGGATGAGTACAATTTCATATTTGTGAGCATTTATGGATAAGAAAGATGATTGTCGGAGTTGGTTGGACATTTCTACGGTTTGCTTCAGCGTAACCACTCCTCAGTCGAAGAATATTCTGAACTTGGGCGTAGAGCTTGCGTGATTCAGAACGTAGCGTTTTGCCCAATTCTCCAGTGGACCATCGTCGAAACTGCTTCACTGTTCTGTCCGCATGCAGGAATGGTAAACTTTGGCAGAGGCATGTTGGATATCGATCGGTAAAACGGAGGAGACGTTCCGTGAACGACGACGCGGAAAGCTTGAAATGAACAAGATCGAAAATGGCCGCTTGACCATGGACCATTCATTGAATGCCTTAGTTAGGAAAGTGGAATAGATTAAGCAGGCAACTGTACTTGCTAAGAAGGTCCACAGCTACGACAAAGAAACTGTTTGAATACGACGATGACTACAGAACGCTGGGAAGAACAAGAGTTGTAATTGTTTCCTTGGTTGAATTCAGGCAAATGTTTTGCTGAGGTGTTTTTACACCAGCAAAATATTTTGCAAGGCAGGCTCCATTAGCAAAGGAATGCATTGGAAGAACTGTGTACGTGGTATGAACATATGCCCGATGGATATCAGATGATTTCTATTCACTTGTAATCATCAGTTCAGGTGGAGGAAACTTGTTGAGAATAGATGAGAATGCATGCACAAGAAAGAAGTTTTGCCTGAATTTAACCCTTACAAAATGGGATGTTGACATTTTCTAATGCTGCATCTGTGACGACGAGCAGGAACAGATTCTGCACATTGCAGATTACCAAAACTTGTCTGCAGGTGACAAGATGAGTAAGTGTTGGAGAAAAGCATTCTCCTGACCTCTAGTCTTTGGCAGTTTAGGCGGAAGCTCTAGCCTACGATAGACCTGATCGTTAGAGCGTGTCGCTGTGACGTCATTTCAGTATACATAAAGAATGCGCTATCTATTTTCACTTCACTTAGCTCTTCCGCGCACAACTGCATTAGACGGTCTTTACGTTGGTAGCTTAAGGCTAAATAAATTCATCAGTAAGGTTTAGCCACTGTACCAAAGGGGGAA
>NW_003526945.1:3163221-3169712 GCF_000181795.1 Trichinella spiralis | reverse complement strand
TGTGTAGCTTTATGGAAAATGTTTAAATAATAGAGCAAAGAGAAGTATCCCCTTCAAATAAAATTTGCTCCTGATTTTTCTTTATCGCTGACAAGATCCTAAAACCTACTAGGCAGTTTCCAGAGAAATTCTCCAAAATACTGCCTTTTATTAATATAAAACTATAACAATGAAATAAATGCAAATTTGGAAATCAAATTATTCGGCAATTTCCGCGAAAACAACCAAGTCTATAGCGTATGAAATTTTGAAATTTTCGAGAAAAACGTTGTCTTCCAAAAATACACGTTAATGGAATCAGTCGATCAAAACGATTAGCGGAGTACAACAAACGTATCTTCCTGTTGCCGGTTGGGCAGTTCTCGACATATCCTTAAAGGACTGGAAACTTAGCTACGCAATATGGAAAATTTTGAAGCCATTTATCCCACATCTACTACGTAGTGGGGTTGATACTCGAGAAAGCACTATTATTTATCAATATGAAAGCACAACAATCAAAAAAAGTCCAAATTTTGAAAACAAATTTTTAGCCGATTCTCGCAAAAACAACCAAGTCTATAGCACATGAAATTTTGCAATTTTCGAGGAAACTTTTTTACACCAAAAATTATGGCAATTGATTAACTATTAAATTATTAGCTTAATTATGAAAATTAGAATGAATGGCTAAATAATACAAACTTATGCTCCCGGGTCCTGATTGCGTATTTCTTGAGATACACCAAAAAAAGTGAAACTTATCTAAGATTTCAACGAAATCGAAATAAAAAAAAAAAATGGAAGTCAAATAAATCTGCATATGGAACGGTTTTACTAAATTTCACAACAAAAATATGAATGTTTTCACCCGAAAAAAAGAAATTATTTTAATAAGAATTGTTCCTGATTTTCACTTATGTAACAGGAACCTTAAAAATTTTTTTAATCTTTATTCACGGAATTTTTTGATTTATTACAATTCAGAGAAAAGAATTCAATTACAATTCGAAAATTATCACATAAGAAAGCTATTTTCGTGCAATCTTCGAGTCTTTTTATTCCATAAATGTCAAATGCTCAAACCGTCAGGTTTATCAAAAAATATGCGGGTTATTGAAAATTCACGTGCTTTTAATTGGCACAAAATTGATTGCACTTATCAATAAATTATTTTACAATACGGCAGAGTTTTTGACAACCATGGAATCGGATTAACTGCACATACTACCGGATACCCATAAAGATTCGAAGAACTACCATGCATGAGCCCAATAGTTTGACATGAATTGTGAATTTATTTCATTTTCTAGCGTTCGCAATGAATATTCACCTTTGGGGACTACATATTGTACTGATTTTGCAAATCACTAATGCATCGTTGTTAAGTTGTGAATTCAAATTCAAATAGCACGCATTTGATATCATTCAGAAATTAAATACATGAGAAAGATGGTAATGGGAACCACATTCCTTGAAATGTATGCTTTTTAGCAAAGTAAAGACTTACGGCGCATAGGCTTTCATTCAGACCAATTAATAATTATTTCAGAATAATAATTTCAGAAATTCAATTTAAATTGATAGTAAAAAACAGGAAANTTATTNAGANATTNGTAAAAGACTTGACGNCCAGAAATGTTTCATGTACAGAAACTGGAAGTCCTCNTTCTTCCGTTGGAAAGAGAATTACTGATGGGGCGAAGTTAATCCATGCATGCGTTACGAAAATGGGACCGAAAATGAAGNGAAAATCGACTTGCTCAAAACAACGAAATATTGCAAAAAAACTTGGCAGTTTCAACGAATAACCTTCATTTATAATAGCCGAAAAAACTTTTACCTATACCAAANTGCAACCATCGTNNATCCNGCNTNAACGAGAGTTTCCAGATGGGCCTGCCTTCCCTGTGTATTAAGATAGTCACATGGCAACTTTAGAGGCCATTTATTCGACACGTACGCGGTTGTTTGCCGTGGAACTTTCCAGAACCTATTAATTTTTCACAATTTAGCAATATATAAGAAAAAAAAATCGAAATTTGTGACAAAAGCCTACTTTCGAAAATCGCAAAAACAGCAAAGGCTATAGCCTTGCTTTTTTGAAAAGTCGAAAAATTTAAATTGTCGCAAAAGTGATTTCAATCGATCCGAAAAAATAAGATAATCACTACAAACTTTGTCCGACGATGTACAAAAGCGTATTTGATGATATATTGACAAAAACATTACGTATGTTGCGATTTTAATCGGAGCGATAGAAAAGGAAATGAATCCGGCAATCATTATAATCAAGAATATGATTCTATTTTATTAATATTTATGCAAAAATTTCAACCTGTACCCTCAAGAAATGTTTCTGACTCTAATAACATTTGTACCTGAAATTCATTTTTGTAATACAGAAATCTTTAAATTGAAAAAATTTTATTTACGTAATTTTATTGATTGAGTTGTAAGTATCCATAACAATGCCATTTCTTACTGTCAACATCTATCGCTCACAAAGTTGAAATTTGTACAAAATATGTTTAACTATTTATTGCAAAACAGCGAAGGCAGAGAAATGGGATAAAAGTGGGAAGGAAAAGAAGAGAAATAAAACATAGGGAGTAAATAAGTACGCAAGGAAAATGCTTTTGTGTAGCTTTATGGAAAATGTTTAAATAATAGAGCAAAGAGAAGTATCCCCTTCAAATAAAATTTGTTCCTGATTTTGTGAAAGTAAAAATGGTGAACGGAAATGTATACTATGCTTCTTTTGTTTGTTTGAAGTAGCTTTAAAAATCAAAAGTAATGTACGACTAATATTATTTATAAGTGAATAGTGATAGTAGAAAATCTAATAAGTTCACATTTATTATGATTGTCAAGATATGCGAATAGCATATATCACAAAAGTATCGGCATACATTCTCAAACATCACTTACCTTTTAAAAATAGATGACTTTCAAATGTGGAATTATATTTCCCACATGCCACTCTTTTGTTGCATTTGTTTCCAAATCATGACAATGCTGAAAGTGAATAATATTATTGTGGCCATCTCAACATAAAAACAAATAAGGGTACACGTTTGTGTAAACCATCTGAAAGGAAATAATAATAATACTAATACAGATCCTGATTAGCGTTCTTTCACCATAATTGAAAGTCAACCAAATAGTATTCATAGAAAAGTAAAGGCAACATAATATAAAATATAATTCAAAGATGGTAGTGAAGAGCGGAATTACAGTTGAACACGTACCTGTAGCCGTTGCACAGTATTAAATAACTGAATATAATAGAAATGCTCTAAAGTGGTGTTTGATAATAAGTAAATTATGCAAATAGAAAACTACTTTGCCTCTGGTAGAACAGTCTAATTTTACATCGCTAATAGCGTAGTAACGTGCATATGGTGAACAATTTTATTAAATGACGAACGTCATTTGCTTTTTATTTGAATACATAATATAACGTAAAATTTCTTTACGATGCAAATTTCTTTCACTGAAATATTATGAAAAGCTGAAAGACTAAATATTTCTAACATAATCTGTAAAAACTTCTAAATTAACAGAATTTAGCTGGGTGAAAGTGTATTGTCATGCAGTACATTGTATTGCATGTTTTCCTTACAATCAATATTCGAAGTATAATGAGCAGTTTTCATCAAAAATCAACTTATAAAATATAATATCAGTTAAATACACGTGTTGAATAAAATTAATAATATATTTCAGGAAAAGTTAGCATAGAAATAATGTTCAGCTTCAATCCATTAATAGGAGCAATGATTACTAAAAATACCATAATAATAAATATAATTAGAAGTGACAAATAAACGATTGATACAAACAACACAATTACAAAAACAAATACGATTTGTTAAAATCATCAACAAGAAAGAATACAAGGAAATTTCAAATTCTATACATGCTTGTGATAAAGAAATGCAGCAAGTAAATGTTTATGAAAATCTTTCAAACAACTGATATAAATAAATCAAAGGAAATGCAATATCTATTACCGCATTTTTCACACAAATTCTAGTAGTGTCGTTTTTGAGATTTTGCTGTAAATGAGCTACGAAATTTGGATGTCAATGGTAAGGACAAAAAAATGTATGCGTTTGATAGTCACGCATAGAAGTGGCTTTGATTAAAATTCACTTCGACGCAGCAAATCGTTTCCGCAATAAGGATGCTCTTTGTAATAACAGAATAACATAGAATTTGTACTTGATTTCCATTTGTTTAATACAGGCTGCATGCACTTCAGACGTTTTATTTGAGCTACTGCAATCAGTGATAACAATTTAGTAGTAGCGTACAATAAAATTTATGATTTTCAGATTAAACGTTTATTGGAACACAATATTTCTTACATAAATGCCAATTTCCAAAATGAGATTTGAACTAAGTTCCTACGTATCGCAAGGATATGTTCATTAGTGTAGATAGATGATTCTATAATAGTTATTATACATGCAAGCAGTGAAGCTGATCTGAAGGTTAGTCCGCGAAACTGAAATCCATTAATTTGCCACTAAAATAGTTTGCAGTGATATATACAAAAAACGTTAGTACAATTGTAAAGATGACTTACCGCTTGATTATTGGTGATATTGAAGAGGTGATTTTATCATATTTCTTGACTGATGATCTTCACATTGATTACTATGAAGATGACATTTTGAAAAGTAGGTCAATTTAATGGAAATGGAATAATATGATCTTGTCTTTGGTAATGTAAATTCATTTTTTCTAAGTAATAGCGCAATGGTATATAAACATTATTGTAAAGTTTACTAACTGCTAAAAGTTATTACGATTTCATTGAAATTCAGTAAAGTATTGTACGTAGAATGTTGAACAATTCCCAATGATATGCTATTCATGACAACTTCATAATGTTCGTTAATCTAAATACTTTTCTACTTCTGTTGTGTTATTATGATTCAAATGAACGTTCATGTATAACTGTTTATGGATTTCTTGGTAATTTTCTTTCAAGCTGAATTGCCGCCTTTTTGTTGAACTGCACTTGCTCACCTGAATATCAGTGGCAGCTGAACGCTGAATATGCTGTTGATCTGAAATATTGCAAGATCATTTTTTTGCAAATTATTAGAAGGAACTCGATTGCTAGTTTTCATTACGTTCAGCAAACATAATTTCCACAGCCTCTTATGTAAAATCACGTAAATAAGCACTTACAATACCAACTATTATATTACTACTCACATCCTACATTCACCTGAATTGCCCAAATATTGCAAGTTAAGTGAAATATTGAATTTAGTTTTGAATGTAAAGACAGGTGATCATATTTTATCACTCTTACTCTCAACTTGCTTAACATGAAAATTTTCAAACGTAGCCTTGACGTTTGTGTTCATTGATTTTATAGCTTAGCACTAGACTGATTTTTTAATTTCTGTTAAAAGTCCATGTAATTTGCTATTCTTGAGCATTTCAATGACATTCGCTCTCGTTCACACCTGTGATCAGACGGTGGACCTAGGTTTGGTACCCCCTTTAGGCAGACAGTCAGCGTGACATGAGTAACACAAATGATGATAGAAGTAGTCTTTTTGCAGCCTTTCAGGTTACTCAACGATCACAAACATCACCATCTCATTGATGCAACTGCATCTTATCAGAACAGAATTTGTCAGTCCCTCACACAGTGGATCTGACAAACGTGATAGAATTTTAGAAAACGTTTGGTTTGTAACCAACGAACTGATGTCCTACTCCATACCATTCCACACTCACAGACGAGCTATTTTTCAGGTCCCTGATGACAACCGCTGGACTGACTGGAACTAGCACGCAAGGAAAGTCATATTCTGCTACAAATACGTATCATTTGATTGTCCAGGAGTAGTTGGGCGAAGCCTGTACACATTGTGGTGATCAACCAACCTAGCAGGTAGCGCTCATGGAAGAGCATCACGACGTCAACAGGCCTGATAGTTTTCTGAACGACTTCGTCTAAATATTCAGCAATTGGAAAATATATTCTGAAATCGACATAATCTGTGATAACCAACAAATCCTGATAGCTAATGAAGAGGACATACGGTGGAAGGCAATTTCTGCTCCTTTCCGCCTTTATGAGTACGTGAGGTTGTCAATCAGTTTATAGAACGAAGCACAAATGATAAACTTGTATACGTATATACATCTGTACGATTTTCGCGAAGTAGCCAACTTTATCATATGCAAATTAAATTGACCAATATCCCATTGGATGTCACTATGATGCGTTCTATTCGCCCTCAACAACTGGAAATTTCATTGTCTAATTGGCTCTAACTATGACGCGTTCTATTCGTTGTCATCAAAATCAAATTTCATTGGCCCACCGGCTGGCACTAGGTCGCATTCTATTGGTCGTCATTATATGCAAATTTAATACTCTTACGTCATATTGGCTGTCACTAGACGCGTTCCATTCGTTGTCCTCATGAGCAAATTTCATTGGTCAACCGGCTGTCACGACGTCGCATTCTATTGGG
>NW_003526945.1:3161731-3163211 GCF_000181795.1 Trichinella spiralis | reverse complement strand
GTATATATATAAGGGAGTTGAAAGACGGTTTGTATATATATACGGAGTTGAAAGACAGTTTGTATATATATATACGGAGTTGAAAAACAGTTTGTATATATATACGGAGTTGAACCACTCTTCAAAAAAATCAATTCCAAAAAAATCAGTCGATCAAAACGATTAGCGGAGTACAACAAACGTATCTTCCTGTTGCCGGTTGCGTAGTTCTCGAGATATCCTAAAAGAACTGGAAATTTAGCTACGCAATAAGATCAACATGAAAGCATAACAATCAAAGAAAGTCCAAAATTTCAAAACAAATTTTTAGCCGATTTTCGCAAAAACACAAGTCTATAGCACATGAAATTTTGCAATTTTCGAGGAAACTTTTTTACACCAAAAATTATGGCAATTGATTAACTATTAAATTATTAGCTTAATTATTAAAATTAGAATTATTAGCTAAATAACACAAACTTATTCTCCCGGGTCCTGATTGCGTATTTCTTGAGATACACCAAAAAAAGTGAAACTTATCTAAGATTTCAACGAAATCGAAATAAAAAGAAATAAAAATGGAAGTCTAATAAATCATATGGAACGGTTTTATTAAATTTCACAACAAAAATATGAATGTTTTCACCCGAAAAAAAGAAATTATTTTAATAAGAATTGTTCCTGATTTTCACTTATGTAATAGGAACCTTAAAATTTTTGAATTCTTTATTCACGGAATTTTTTGATTTATTACAATTCAGAGAAAAAAAATCAATTACAATTCGAAAATTATCACATTAGAAAGCTATTTTCGTGCAATCTTCGAGTCTTTTTATTCCATAAATGTCAAATGCTCAAACCGTCAGGTTTATCAAAAAATATGCGGGTTATTGAAAATTCACGTGCTTTTAATTGGCACAAAATTGATTGCACTTATCAATAAATTCTTTTACAATACCGCAGAGTTTTTGACAACCATGGAATCGGATTAACTGCACATACTACCGGATACCTATAAAGATTCGAAGAACTACCATGCATGAGCCCAACAGTTTGACATGAATTGTGAATTTATTTCATTTTCTAGCGTTCGCAATGAATATTCACCTTTGGGGACTACATATTCTACTGATTTTGCAAATCACTAATGCATCGTTGTTATGTTGTGAATTCAAATTCAAATAGCACGCATTTGATATCATTCAGAAATTAAATACATGAGAAAGATGGTAATGGGAACCACATTCCTTGAAATGTCTGCTTTTTAGCAAAGTAAAGACTTACGGTGCATAGGCTTTGATTCAGACCAATTAATAATTATTTCACAATAATAATTTCAGAAATTCAATTTAATTGATAGTAAAAAACAGGAAATTATTAGAATTGTAAAAGACCTGACGCCAGAAATGTTTCATGTACAGAAACTGGAAGTCTCTTCTTCCGTTGGAAGAGAATTACTGATGGGCGAATTAATCATGTATTCCGAATGGAACAGAAAATC
>NW_003526945.1:3156739-3161340 GCF_000181795.1 Trichinella spiralis | reverse complement strand
GAATAATCTAAATTTCCATCACTAATAGCGCAGTAAAATAAACATTATGAGCAACATTATGAAACAAGACGATGAAATTTATTACGTTTCTATTTACACACTTCATATTACTACGTAATATGGCATTGTTATGCAAATTATTTTCCCTAAAATTACCCAAAAGGAAATATTATTAACCTGAAGCATCGCAAATTACTAAAAATAAACGGAAATGCTATCACTGTGAATTTATGCATGTTGTGTAATTTAGTTGCTTGAAAGTACAAGGTGATTCAATAATTTATATTTTATCAATGTTTTTCATCTAATCAAAATTATATGGATAATAAAAAACAGCTTCCACTGAAAATAGTTTCGAAAATAAAATACGTTTTCAGATTTATGGAAAATTAAACAGTTGTCATGAAATTTCATGATGATAACTGCGACAGAAATTGTATAATATACAATTCATCTCAGCACAGAATTTAACAAGTGCGCAGCGTAGATATCATGATGGTAAGCAGCTACACCAGTGGGTATGCCACTTGACAGCTTATTTACTATTGAAATTTTGTTTTAACTAAACTTTTGTTTACACCTTATGATGATTTATAGTAAGACTGCAAACTTGATGGAGAACTGCATCAGCGCGCCACATACAATATGAGATAAACCTACTAGCAGAAATTAAGTAACTCAACGATTTGCAATGAATTCAAGAAACTTATGCGGGTGACAATTCTGTATTGCATTTCATGAAAAGAATAAAACAAAAGAATCAGGAGTAGCCTGGATTTGGTTATATTGCTAGTCGACAGCAATTATGAGAAATTAAATTTATATGAGATAAAAACAACTAAGTGCTGTTCATTCAATTCGAAATAGGGGGGGGGGGGGAAGAATTTTCAGTTTAATGCGATCTCTGTTCAGTTTAGTATTATTACGAGATCAATGATGGGGATCATTAGAAAGGAAAGAAGGGCGGGCAGCATAGCAGGAAGGAATGAGTAAGAAGTTGAAGGATGGATGAGGTGGAAGTTTTCATATGCGTTCTTCCACTCAATCGTCACGTATAATATTCAGGCGTTGCTTCATTTATCAATACTGACAACATTGATGGGCATTGAGTTATTTTCTCAATGATAGGAAATAGGTGCATCTGTATAGGTCAGTGCTATTGGCGATACAATAGCATAACAGAAACTTTAAGGAGTCATTTCAAAAATGAAGGGAACGTCACTGCCATTCTGAAAGTATCAAAGGTGGTAGTATTAAAGTGTGTTCTGTAGCTAACAGCAGCTTTCCTATGTCATGCTGAAACAATCTTGTGCACGATTTGAGCAGTGACAAGCATTTAGGGGTGTGATTGTGCGACTGCAGTATCCCGGTGACAGACATTTCCTTTCAACAACTGGGCAAGTATGTTACCTTAGCAATAAACATTGCAGTGGACAGTACAGATAATGCGGGAGGGGTTCAACTGCTATATCAGAGTGCTACTTCACAAATGGATTTGTAAGGACTATTAAAAATTAGAGCAAAATATACCATTAGTACTATTATATATTGGCTTGTCCGTAATAAAGTCTCAGATATTAGTTGAACATCATTACTGAAGAACAACGCGCTAGTTTCCATTCAAAAAGACTAAAATTAAGCAACTACGAAAAGCTTTAAAAGCACGCATGTTTAATGCAGTGTGCCAAGAAAAAGAAAGAAAACATTGTATGAAACAATAGCAAATATATGAAAATTCATACCTGTCAGCAAACCTGTCAGGGCTGACGTATAAGGCAAACGTAAAGTCATACATTTTGTAACAGATGTTCGTGGTTTCTTCATATTTTTAGTCTAACAATCACAACGGTTTTGTTGAACTGAACCATGAAAATGACCAAATAACGCAATGCAGTAAGTAAGTAGACCGCCCTTCAGCAGCGAACATTTATACTATAGTGCAGTTCTCTCAATAAACAGAAATTTATATAAGGAACATTGCTACCGCATTTGCATAGCGCAAAGTGCTCGTAGCAGAATGCCAACGGCAGTGTTTACCATCACATTTGCATAAAGTTACTCTTCTGACCTAGAAATGCATGTATGCTTTGAAAACGTATAATAACAATGTAATGAGTCAACACCAAAGATTATAGTAATTGCTGAACAACAACAAAATCCTCAATACGTTACAGATGAAAGTCTCTGTATATCACAAAGAATATTATGGCGTAAATTAAAGAAGTGTAAAATAGTGTTTTACGTAAATGAGGCTGTACAAGCACGATGATAATACTTTGCAGTGTTCAGCAAAATTCATTCATTAATTTAAAAGAACTGATTGTTTAATGAACATTTCAATCAAACTTTGATCAACCACTTTGAAAAGAAGAGAAATGAATGCAAAAAAATAGAAGTTTGGTAAAACATAACATTTACTGAAAACGCAAAAATAATGAATTGATAATTTAATGTAATGCACATGCTGAGTTGAAGTACTAAAAATTGTGTAAAACGGTTGTGATTTTAAAAGAGTGACAAACCGGCAACATTGTTATCTTATATGCAACGACAAAATAGAGAAGCTAATTATTAAAAATTTATACATTTTACCCCCTCAAACTTTACATCCTGCACTAATGCACATTCATTTACTGATTTTAATGAAACATATTCTGCAACCGTTTGAGAAAACATCATCAATTTTTGAAAAATAGCAAAAGTTATTGCAACTGAAAATTCAGATATCGAAGAAGGATCATTTTTACTTGACTTCACTTGACTGAATTAAATTTAATAAACATGCTGAGACCTGACGGTACAATTCCTCCTAGTGAATTCGTCATAAAAGTGATGTTGGTGAATTGGGCTGCAAGTGCTGATTTCTACCTCCTAGCTTTATACTTATTGCCAGTGTACATGAATTACAACATCAACCTGCAGTGGAATGAGCATCATGCCGTCTCTACTGACAATTTCATGAAAGTGCTTATATTTTTATATTTTATTTTCAGCAATAATTCGTTTATAATATATTTATTTTCCTTTTGAAAAGTTTAATACTTTAATACACTGCTGCTAAACGTAATCATGAAATTTATCACAAAATATATGTCTTCTTGATAAAGCATAATCTAGTTATGTCGGGCTATTATAGATTCAGTATCTACTTTCAGCAATATTATGATGTTAATCAATTTAAAAATGTAACTTAAAAATAATTACCTTTTCATCATTTGGAAAAACTATTTTGAAGAGTTGTGCAACGTGATTTACCATTTTGAATAAAAATGATGACGCTTGTCAGACGTCCTTTGAGAACGTCTTCCATTCCAATGTTGCTGGAAACCATCCACCTATAAATATTTCAAGTCAACCTTACAAGATGATCCAATTCATGAATTTTCGTAGAATCAAAGTATACGCAACATGCACATCGATGAGTTATACATTATGATTAATATTTCGTTTTCTTTTCGCAAATAAAAATTTGCATGAAACATGTGCTTAACACGTTGTGCGAATAATGTTTGTCATGCTCAGTAAACAATCTCCTCTCCCGTTGATGCAAAATCACACAAACAACAAGATATGAGATAGAACTTTCCAATATTAACGATAATATAGCTTCGCACATCTAGAAGCCATTGTATAGCCGAAATTAAATAAATTAAATAAAATTATAGTTTAAGTGTTAAAGCGAAAGTTTGGTCAAATTATTTCATCTCTGTTAGGCGCGTCTCGTTAACATGCAAATTTTCGTGCGTTCATTGCCTTGCCGTTTGTTTGCTTATCAAGTATAGCTCGTCACAAGAGTCGGCTTCTAATATATTTAAAAAACCATTGCGCAGTAACATCAGCGCTAGGGCATCAGGTGGGAAATGCCTGGAACGGCGGTTCACGTCACCCGTCGGGACGCCCTCGCAGCGTGGTGAGCTGCAGTGCCAACCGTGCCCTGGCCCTCCATTGACCACCCTCGCTGGACAAGCGCCCATCCCGCCTCCAATCCAGCCCAGACCACCCTCGCGGCACCACCAGAAGCCGGCACCGAAGTCAAAAGCGCCATGACACGTCCTGAACCAGCGGCTCAAATAGACGCCAAATGAATTCGTTATGATCATTGCTCTTTTCGTATTTAAATTCTTTTCCGCAAAAACAACCAAGTCTATAGCGCATTAAATTTTAAAATTTTCGAGAAAAACGTTTTCTTCCAAAAATAGACGGAGCTTAAAGATAGTTTATATATATATACGGAGTTGAAAGACAGTTTGTATATATATATACGGAGTGATTGAAAGACAGTTTGTATATATATACGAAGTTGAAAACAGTTTGTATATATATTTAAAGGGAGTTGAAAGACAGTTTGTATACTGATATACCGAGTTGAGATCACACTTTGTATGCATACACGGAGCTGTAACACGCTTTTGTATATATAATACCCGAGTTGAAAGACAGTTTGTATATCTATACGGAGCTGAGAGACGGGTGTGTATATATATATACTGAGTCTGAAAGACTGTTTGTCATATATAGAAATGAGTTAGAACACCGTATGTATATATATTCCGAGCTGCAAGGACCGATTCGTAATTCATATATATCTGTAGTTGCAAAAA
>NW_003526945.1:3151544-3156729 GCF_000181795.1 Trichinella spiralis | reverse complement strand
ACTTACCTTCACATTTATACTTACCCTCACACCTATTCCTGACTTACCCCTAACTTTCAGACTACTTACCTATTTATCTTCATACTTACCCATAGCTTCCTTATCTTTTTAGACTTGTTGCCTTTAACTGACTCTCTGAATCCAGAACTAAAATGAATTCTTACCGAAACTTAAATGAAAAATCTTGAAAACACTAGTACCAAACAATAATAAAAAATTATAAAAAGCAAAATTATAAAAACCTGAAAAACTAGAACGACAAAATTTACACTTTACAACTTTCATAGTTTATAAAAGTAAAATGTACATACGTCGCCAAACTGAGCGGCATCAACTAATAGTAGTGCTTTGTGATGACGCATTTATCAACGTGATTACGAATCTTTGTAAAAAGACGACATGCTCAATAACGGATAGTTACCAAAGAATGCAGCAATTTCATTCATCTATATCTAAACTTGATTCTGAAAATATTTGCAAAACAAGTGTGCTGAAAAGTAAAGCATGTTAAACAAAATTGATATAAAACAGGCATATTATAAAAAATTAATTGAAGACAAATAACAGTGCATCGTTGTTCCTTAATTACTAAGTATACAAATTTGTAGAAAAACTACTTGCTAGTCATACAACATTTCTCCTTCAGGATGCAAGCATCTCAACAGTTACGGGCTGAAATTTTCAATTATACATTCTAAGCATGTGATAAGCAACACCGCAGTGTGAACACTATCACTCATCTATAAAAAACAAAATCTCTACTTACAAAATACTAAAACTTACCTACTCACATAATACTCTAGTCTCTGTTGGCGAAACAAGCTCACAACCGTACGAAGGAACAAGCCTGGCTTGTTGCATTGTTTGGGTAATCCGCTGGCCTTCGCGTTGGACAAATGCCAACAAATTGGAAGCCTCCTTGTCGTCATTCGTCGTGGTGGTCACCTCTGGTTGCTGCCGCTGCTGCTGCTGGTGGTGGTTCTGGTGGTGGTGGTTCGTTTGCTTAGTCTGGTAAGCTAGCAACGGGGTTGTCGTTCGTTGGGCACGGAGTGACAAATTCAGGGGTTTTTCATCGGCAACCGGTGTCGTTTCAGGATGGGGGTTGGTGTCGGCATTGGGTCGTGGGGTGGAGCCATTATTTAATTAAATCATACTCCTGTGATAAGCGAAGCCACACAATTTCTAGACCAATACTGGGTAACGCAATTAAGCCAACCTAAACTAACGCAGGAGTATGAACGAGCTCGAAGTTGATGATGTAATCCATTCCTACAATGGGCAAAATGTGTACTTATTTTTGTGATGGCACATTTAGAACGCATTGAGGTAAACGTGACATACCATGTTGGCAAGAGCAACAGGAATTCCAAAACGTTTCAATTATGTTGACGCACACTATTTAATTCGATAACAAGAAGCAAACACGATCAGATATAAGTAGAATTAGAAGACATTAATAATAGTAACAGATTATAGATACTCAATTACTTACAAATTTTTGTACATCTTTTCAATCCATTCAGGGAAACCTGAACCACCATTAGAGAAAGATATTCAAGTTTATAGAAATAATTCCACTGCACTGACACAACCCATTGCTATAACAAAGTGGGTAAAATTCATTCTTACTGTGACGATGAAGAAAACCAGAAAGCGGAACTGTTGAGACACATGACTGATCACGGTACAAACATGAACAGAGCAATAGTCAAACTAAAAAATACATACTAAATAACACAGCAAAATAAAACATTGGATTACAAAATTAATGAAATTCAAATATCATCTTGATGCACTGTTATTTGGCTTCAATCACTTTTTATAATATGGCTGTTTCTCATAAGTATCATTTCAACCGCTATCCTGAGTTCATATAAAGCGCACGCAACGTAATATATAGAACAGAAATAAATATAGTTGCATTATGTCCCTGATGATATACCAATGAAGACAATTCAGCAAAAAATAAAGAAAGTTGAAATGATTTAATAATTAGTGTAATATAAGCAGAATATTTTTTACCTACACTCTTTCCAGATATTGCGTTGTATTATCTTGTACATCTAAAAAGCTATATTTCTAATGTAAAATTCAAATTTCAAATTTACTTAAATCAAAGACAACCAATCTACAATATTACTTACATTACGTTGCACGTACGAATATAACAACAGACGTGCTGCTGATGGCGTTGTTAACTCACAATCTAAATATCTCACAAATAATCACTTTGCGCAGCTGCTTGTTGGCCATCATTTTTATTGAAATTTCACGGGAATAAACAAGATTGCAAATCAACAGCAGATGAAAATACTTATGACGTATAGTGGCATCATCTTTTCATGATAGGATTTTTTATATTCATTAATATGAAAATAAAATAATGTAAATTCTAAAAGTGAATTACATTAATGCAGTCATCTACATACAAAAAACAGAAATAGATACTTCTTCGTCTTCAGCATCTGATGTATCTAAAACTTAGCAATAATAACACTAGAAAGACACCCGCCAGTTACCAATCACCACATATGTAAAGTAACATGCATAGCATACCACCACCAAAATATCAAATCCAACTTACCAGTTATTCATGGATGGTGTTGAAGAGCGGAATTATAGTTGACCACGTGCTAGACTGATAGCATTGCAGTGAACTGCATAACCTAATAAAATCGATGTGCTTGGTCAATTGTATAATAAGAAAATTATGCAAATGACTATTTACTTTGCTTCAGGAAGAATAATCTAAATTTCCATCACTAATAGCGCAGTAAAATAAACATTATGAGCAACATTATGAAACAAGACGATGAAATTTATTACGTTTCTATTTACACACTTCATATTACTACGTAATATGGCATTGTTATGCAAATTATTTTCCCTAAAATTACCCAAAAGGAAATATTATTAACCTGAAGCATCGCAAATTACTAAAAATAAACGGAAATGCTACCACTGTGTATTTATGCATGTGTGTAATTTAGTTGCTTGAAAGTACAAGGTGATTCAATAATTTATATTTTATCAATGTTTTTCATCTAATCAAAATTATATGGATAGTAAAAAAATAGCTTCCACTGAAAATAGTTGCGAAAATAAAAAACTTTTTCAGATTTATGGAAAATTAAACAGTCGTCATGAAATTTTGTAATATGCAGTTTATCTCAACACAGAAGTTTACAAGTGCGCAGAGTAGACATAATGATGGTAAGCGGCTGCTCCAGGGGGTAAGCCGCTTGACAGCTCACCTTCACGTTCGTTTGCGCCTAATGATAATTTATAGCAAGACTGCAAACTTGGTTGAGCACTGCATCAGCGCGCTTCATACAATGTAAGAAAAACCCTCATCGCAGAAATTCAGTAACTGAGCGATTTGAAATGAATTCAAGAAACTTATGCGGGTGACAATTTTGTATTACATTTCATGAAAACAATAAAACAAAAGAATCAGGATTAGCCTGGATTTGGTTATATTGCTAGTCGACAGCAATTATGAGAAATTAGATTTATATGAGATAAAAACAGCTAAGTGCTGTTCATTCAATTCGAAATAGGGGGTGGGCAGAATTTTCAGTTTAATGCGATCTCTGCTCAGCTCAGTATTATTACGAGCTCAATGATGGGGATCATTAGAAAGGAAAAAAGGGTGGGACAGCATAGCAGGGAGGAATGAATAAGAAGTTGAAGGATGGATGAGGTGGAAGTTGTCATATGCGTTCTTCCACCCAATCGTCACGTATAATATTCAGGTGTAGGTTCATTTATCAATACTGACAACATTGATGGGCATTGAGTTATTTTCTCAATGACAGAAAATAGGTGCATCTGTATAAGTCAGTGCTACTGGCGGTACAATAATATAATAGAAACTTTAAGGAGTCATTTCAAAAATGAAGGGAACGTTACTGCCATTCTGAAAGTATGAAAGGTGGTAGTATAAAAGTGTGTTCTCTAGCTAACAGCACCTTTCCTATGTCATACTGAAACAATCTTGTGCACGATTTGAGCATTGACAAGCATTTAGGGGTGTGATTGTGCGACTGCAGTATCCCGATGACGGACATTTCCTTTCAACAACTGGGCAAATATGTTACCTTAGCAATAGACATTGCAGTGGACAGTAAAGATAATGCGGGAGGGGTTCAACTGCTATATCAGAGTGCTACTTCACAAATGGACTTGTAAGGACAATTGAAAATTAGAGCAAAATATACCATTAGTACTATTATATATTGGCTTGTCCGTAATAAAGTCTCGAATATTAGTTGAACATCATTACTGAAGAACAACGCGCTAGTTTCCATTCAAAAAGACTAAAATTAAGCAACTACGAAAAGCTTTAAAAGCGGGCATGCTTAGTGCAGTGCCAAGAAAAAGAAAAAAAACATTGTATGAAAAAATAGCAAATATATGAAAATTCATACCTGTCAGCAAACCTGTCAGGGATGACGTATAAGGCAAACGTAAAGTCATACATTTTGTAACAGATGTTCGTAGTTTCTTCATATTTTTAGTCTAACAATCACAACGGTTTTGTTGAACTGAACCATGAAAATGACCAAAGAACGCAATGCAGTAAGTAATTAGACCGCCCTTCAGCAGCGAACATTTATACTATAGTGCACTTCTCTCAATAAACAGAAATTTATATAAGGAACATTGCTACCGCATTTGCATAGCGCAAAGTGCACGTAGCAGAATGCCAACGGCAGTGCTTACCATCACATTTGCATAAAGTTACTCTTCTGACCTAGAAATGCAGGTATGCTTTGAAAACGTATAATAACAATGTAATGAGTCAACACCAAAGATTATAGTAATTGCTGAACAACAACAAAATCCTCAATACGTTACAGATGAAAGTCTCTGTATATCACAAAGAATATTATGGCGTAAATTAAAGAAGTGTAAAATAGTGTTTTACGTAAATGAGGCTGTACAAGCACGATGATAATACTTTGCAGTGTTCAGCAAAATTCATTCATTAATTTAAAAGAACTGATTGTTTAATGAACATTTCAATCAAACTTTGATCAACCACTTTGAAAAGAAGAGAAATGAATGCAAAAAAATAGAAGTTTGGTAAAACATAACATTTACTGAAAACGCAAAAATAATGAATTGATATTTAATGTAATGCACATGCCGAGTTGAAGTACCTGAAAATTGTGTAAAACGG
>NW_003526945.1:3149301-3151534 GCF_000181795.1 Trichinella spiralis | reverse complement strand
GGCTACGCCCAAAGCATTTTATTGCACATTATTTGCCTTCAGGGGGATATGCAAATTTTTATTTGCCTTCAGGCTATGCCCAGGGCTTTCCCTCAGGTATTTTTTCGAAAGTTTTGAATTTTAGCATCAGGCTCCTTACTTCTGCAATTCCATACATGTTCTCTACTTACCTCACTAGCTTTCCAGTACCCCTTCCACTCAGCGTAGAGTGACGCCTTTTACTTACCCTTACCTCTACGCTCTTTAATCCTACGATGTCCTTCTTTATACTTACCTGCACAACTTCCCTTTTCATTTTACTCACCTGCACCCTACGTACGCACTTACCTTCAGTACTTACCTGCAGTCCATTTACCTGTACGCACTTTAATATAACCGCTTTGACTCTACTTACCTGCATTTTGATGCTACCTACCAGTACTTTACGCTACCTCTACTTCTCTTAATGAAGAATTTAACATAAACATGCCATGATTCTAAAATTCATAGATGAATATAGTTATATACCCTATTAGGGCCATATTATAAAAAGCAATTGAAGACAAAAGACAATTGAATAACAGCCTAATAACGCATTTTGAACGATTTCCATCTAATAAAAGTTATTAGATGGAAATCATTCAAAATGCGGCTCTCGTCTTCACAGTTATGCACCAAAACTTTAAATACAATTCTTCTGCAAAAAATAATGAAATTCTTCCTTACCTTGCGTGACAAGGAAAAACATCAGAACCGTAGGAAACGCAAGTGCCATCGGCTGCGACTAAAAAATTCATAAATTGCTATCAAGAACAAAATTCGAGGATGTACAGCGACATACCCGTTCTTTCATTTAATTTAACGTATTTCATTGCAGCCGTAAACAATATCGAATTCCTTCTTTGTGAATTTGTGATAAGCAAAGGCACACTGGGACGGCTAGGAAACGCCTTTACGTCCATGCGAACACGGGTTGCAAACGGTACAAGCTTCATGGGATGACGTAATCCACAGCTATTATAAACAAAAACTACATACTAATTTATGTCATATCACATTAGAAACGCACTGACGAAAGATCTGTACGGCGCTACACGACTGTCTCCACATAGGCTGCTAGAAATACAATCATTTATCTTTCTTACTCTTATGATAAGTGAAACCACACTAGTACCAATGATGAACGTCACTGCGTCAACTTCAACTCAGAGGGCCATCAGAAGAAACATCGAATTCGTTTGATGTTAATGTAATGCTGTCATGGATAAAATGTGCACACTTTACGTATCCAACTGCAATAAGGAGCAAGTTCAATACTTACTGATGTTTGTGATGCCACATTTAGAACAAACTGATGTAAACATGACTAAGCACGGTGTCCAGAGCGAAAGGAACTTGAAAACATTTCAGCTAATGATGTTATTTGTTATTATAGATATTCAAGTATTCATATTCATATTCATATTCAGATATTCAAATTCAATCCATGTAACACTGGCATCTTCCAGCTATCTAATTAATCAAATTCAATACTTACTGATGAACGATACTGATGATGTGATAAGCAAAGGCACACTGAGACGGCTAGGAAACGCCTTTACGTCCATGCGAACGCGGGTTGCAAACGATACAAGCTTCATGGGATGAGGTAATCCACACAGCTATTATAAACAAAAACTACATACTAATTTTTGTCATATCACATTAGAAACGCACTGACAGGAACAAGCAACAATACGTTGTCAGGATTTGTACGAACGCTGCTCGACTGACTCAGCGAAATCTGCTACAATTACAATCCATTCCTTCTTACTTTTATGATAAGTGAAACCACACTAGAATAACTGGGAAACGTCACTGCACCAAGAACTGTACGATCCAATTGCAATCAGGAACAAATTCAATACTTACGGATGTTTGTGATGCCAAATTTAGAACGAAATGATGTGAACATGACTTACCACGTTGCCCAGAGCAAAAGGAACACCATAAAAACTCAGCTGATGACGTAATCTGTAATTACAGAAGTTACCTAATTCTACCTATATCTAATACGCCGATCGTCCTGCTATCGAATTAAACAAATTCAACACTTACTGTTTTTTGTCATGGAAACTTAATGTCTTTTGAACGCTAGGTCAGCAACTCCAACAACCACTGTTCAACAGCTTTTACCAATCTTTACTGATAACAAGGTTGCATCTGGTCATTTTCAGATGTAGAAAGGCAAACCGTAATTTTTCAATTCTTAAAA
>NW_003526945.1:3133337-3134525 GCF_000181795.1 Trichinella spiralis | reverse complement strand
TTCTCACTAACTACGGCCTATTGTAAAATACTTTTATGATCAGTGCAAGCAATTGTGTGCCAATTATAGGTGTGTAAATTTTCAGTAACCCGCAATCGATGATTTTTTGAGAAATTTGATAAAGTTGCTGGTTTGAGCATTTGAAATTTATAGAATAAAACACTGGCATATTGCACGAAAATAGCTTTCTAATCGGATAATTTTGGATAATTCTTATCTCTTTATTGTAATTAATCAAAAGTATTCAATGAACAAAGGTTGTTAATTTTGAACGTTCCTGTACTTTAAATGAAAATCAGGAACAATTAATATTAAAATAAAATTTTTTTTCACGTGAAAGCATTGATTCTTTTCTTGTAAAAATTAAAGACACCATTCCATATGCACATTTATTTCACTTTTATTTTTCATTCCTTTTTATTTCGGTTTCGTTAAAATCATATTTTTATTTTCACTTTTTTAGTATGTCTGAAGAAGTACGCAATCAGGGGTATTCCGGATAACTTTACAGTAGTTAGATGATAATCTTCTACCTGTATAAATTAATTGCCTTAATTTTCAGAGAAAGAAATTTTTCTCGAAAATTGCAAAATTTCGTGGGCTATAGACTTGATTGTTTTTGCGAAAATCAGTGAAATATTTGTTTTCAAAATTTGGACTTTTTTTGATTGTTGTGCTTTCATATTGATAAATAATAGTGCTTTCTCCAGTATCAACCTCACTACGTAGTAGTTGTGGGATAAATGGCTTCTAAATTTTCCATATTGCGTATCTTATTGCGTAGCTAAATTTCCAGTCCTTTAAGGATATGTCGAGAACTACCCAACCGGCAACAGGAAGATACGTTTGTTGTACTCCGCTAATCGTTTTGATCGACTGATTCCATTAACGTGTATTTTTGGAAGACAACGTTTTTCTCGAAAATTTCAAAATTTCATACGCTATAGACTTGGTTGTTTTTGCGGAAATTGCCGAATAATTTGATTTCCAAATTTGCATTTATTTCATTGTTATAGTTTTATATTAATAAAAGGCAGTATTTTGGAGAATTTCTCTGGAAACTGCCTAGTAGGTTTTAGGATCTTGTCAGCGATAAAGAAAAATCAGGAGCAAATTTATTTGACGGGATACTTCTCTTTGCTCTATTATTTAACATTTTCCATAAAGCTACCACAAAAGCATTTTCCT
>NW_003526945.1:3132150-3133327 GCF_000181795.1 Trichinella spiralis | reverse complement strand
CCTTCCACACGATCTTCAAGAAGAAGCCATTGAACTGCAATTCAACAGCTTAGCTAAAGATAGCTTTGAAAGTATGCCATTAGAAAACTTCTGAGTGAAGTTACAAGCAGAATATCCTAAATAAGTTCACAAAGCTTACGTATATTGATTCCTTTTTCCTCAACGTACCTTTGTGAAACGGGATTCTCAGCTCTCATGACGCTTAATACGCAACATCGAAACAGGCTAAACGTTGAGAGCGACCTGCGATGTACCTTATCACCCACTCCACCAAGAATAGACAACTTAGTCGCAAATAAGCATTGTCAATATTCTCATTAAATTTTTATTGTGAATCATTCAGGAATGTTTTACTGTGGAAACTAGCTTGGCTTGATGCAACCATGAAGCAAAATGTTGCTTTGCGTACACTGAATACATACCGTACTACTTTTTATTAGAGAGGGGGCATTAACTGCCGAACTTTTATTAAGGGGGGCGTGCGCTGACACAGGTTGAGAAACACTGTGTTAAATGAATCTTTTACTATATGTCAGAGAAAACGACTTTGATATTGGAATGTTGCTGTGCATTATGAGCAATATTTTAAAGATTTGGAGAAATTTCCAAGGGTCGAAGAAAAACAGAAGATTATTGCAATTACAAGAGCATGTAATAAATACAAGTCAATAAAATATATTCAGACAAGCGATAGCTTACACTAGACGATCTGGTTTTAGAAATAGCAAAATAAAATCTGTTTTCAACATACGGAAAAAAATCTTACATGCGCAGTATCACATACAGAGTACCGCACTTGTAAAATTGATATTAATCATAAATCAAAAATGACCACTTGTATAAAAGAAGAAAGTTATGAAAAATGAACAAAAGTTGAAAGTTCGAAATGTATCATCTGATGGATTCGAAGTACGATAAGAAACTTTTGTCAAATCATTTGATAGTAGCTATCGTGGTCTACGACAACTGCTGATGAATGTGACATGCTTTAAAGTGGGAAAGACATAGTTTGTGTTTGCAGATTATTCATGTAAACACTTTAGTATTAATAATCATAGGGACTTTCAAATATACATGAAATTCAAAGTGACAACAGAAAGCTGATATAAAGGCTAAATTATTTAGTAGTATGTCAAAAAAGAAGTATTTTTAAATGTGGTTTCATCATAGTATTTAT
>NW_003526945.1:3041773-3132140 GCF_000181795.1 Trichinella spiralis | reverse complement strand
TTTATTTGCCCTCAGGCTACGCCTGGGGCTATGCCTCAGGCAATTTTTTAAAAATTTTGAAATTTTTTGAAATTTAGCCCCGGGCGTCGCCTCAGGCTATGCCCCAGGGCAAATAAAAATTTGCATATTCCCGCAGGCTACGCCCAAAGCATTTTATTGCACATTCTTTGCCTTCAGGGGGATATGCAAATTTTTATTTGCCTTCAGGCTATGCCCAGGGCTTTCCCTCAGGTATTTTTTCGAAAGTTTTGAATTTTAGCATCAGGCTCCTTACTTCTGCAATTCCATACATGTTCTCTACTTACCTCACTTATTACGCTTTCCAGTACCCCCTCCACTCAGCGTAGAGTGACGCCTTATACTTACCTTTACCTCTACGCTCTTTAATCCTACGATGTCTTTCTTTATACTTACCTGCACAACTTCCCTTTTCATTTTACTCACCTGCACCCTACGTACGCACTTACCTTCAGTACTTACCTGCAGTCCATTTACCTGTACGCACTTTAATATAACCGCTTTGACTCCACTTACCTGCATTTTGATGCTACCTACCAGTACTTTACGCTACCTCTACTTCTCTTAATGAAGAATTTAAACATGCCATGATTCTAAAATTCATAGATGAATATAGTTATATACCCTATTATGGCCATATTATAAAAAGTAATTGAAGACGAATAACAGCCTAATAACGCATTTTGAACGATTTTCATCTAATAAAAGTTATTAGATGGAAATCATTCAAAATGCGGCTCTCGTCTTCACAGTTACGCACCAAAACTTTAAATACAATTCTTCTACAAAAATTAATGAAATTCTTCCTTACCTTGCGTGACAAGGAAAAACAGAACCGTAGGAAACGCAATTTGAGAGTGCCATCGGCTGCGACTAAAAAATTCATAAATTGCTATCAAGAACAAAATTCTGGGATGTACAGCGACGTACCTGTTCTATTTATTTAACGTATTTCATTGCTGCCGTAAACAATATCGAATTCCTTCTTTGTGAATTTGTGATAAGCAAAGGCACACTGGGACGCCTAGAAAACGCCTTTACGTCCATGTGAACACGGGTTGCAAACGGTGCAAGCTTCATGGGATGACGTAATCCACAGCTATTATAAACAAAAACTACTTACTAATTTATGTCATATCACACTGGAAACGCACTCTCGAAAGATCTGTACGGACACCGGCGCTACTCGACTGTCTCCACATAGGCTGCTAGAAATACAATCATCTTTCTTACTCTTATGATAAGTGAAACCACACTAGTACCAATGATGAACGTCACTGCGTCAACTTCAACTCAGAGGGCCATCAGAAGAAACATCGAATTCGTTTGATGTTAACGTAATGCTGTCATGGATAAAATGTGCACACATTACGTATCCAATTGCAATTAGGAGCAAGCTCGATACTTACGGATGTTTGTGATGCCACATTTAGAACAAACTGATGTGAACATGACTAAGCACGGTGTCCAGAGCGAAAGGGACTTGAAAACAGTTCAGCTAATGATGTTATACGTTATTATAGATATTCATGTATTCATATTCATAATCATATTCAGATAGATATTCAAATTCAATCCATGTAACACTGGCATCTTCCAGCTATCTAATTAATCAAATTCAATACTTACTGATGAACGATACTGATGATGTGATAAGCAAAGGAACACTGAGACGGCTAGGAAACGCCTTTACGTCCATGCGAACGCGGGTTGCAAACGGTACAAGCTTCATGGGATGAGGTAATCCACACAGCTATTATAAACAAAAACTACTTACTAATTTTTGTCATATCACATTGGAAACGCACTGACAGGAACAAGCAACAATACGTTGTCAGGATTTGTACGAACGCTGCTCGACTGACTCAGCGAAATCTGCTACAATTACAATCCATTCCTTCTTACTTTTATGATTAGTGAAAACACACTAGAACAACTGGGAAACGTCACTGCTGACTGTATCTGTAATTACAGAAGTTACCTAATTCTACCTATATCTAATACGCCTATCGACTTGCTATCTAATTAAACAAATTAAACACTTACTGTTTTTTGTAATACGTTTTTTGAACGCTGGGTCGGCAACTCCAACAACCACTGTTCATCAGCTTTTACCTGTCTTTACTGATAATAGATTGCATCTGGGCATTTTCAAAATGTAGCAAGACAAATGTAATTTTCAATTCTTAAAAGAATTGAATCAAGGGCACCTAATCTATGATATCATATACATAATAATTTAACAATAGTGCTGCAGTTAGAATGAAAGCAATGTGGCGCTAATAGCACTGCAACCTTCAACCTAAATTTAACAGAAAAATTCAAGTAGAAAGCAACGCATATTCATCATGATGCATAGTTACCATATTCAGTTAGTTTTCAGAATTCGGTTGTTTCATATTCATTCATATGAATGTAAAATAATGTAAATTCTAAAAGTGAATGATATTAATGCAGTCATCTATAAATAAAAAACAGAAATAGATACTTCTTCGTCTTCAGCATCTGATGTATCTAAAACTTAGCAATAATAACACTAGAAAGACACCCGCCAGTTTCCATTCACCACATATGTAAAGTAACATGCATAGCATGCCACCACCAAAATATCAAATCCAACTTACCAGTTATTCATGGATGGTGTTGAAGAGCGGAATTATAGTTGACCACGTGCTAGATTGATAGCATTGCAGTGAACTGCATAACCTAATAAAATCGATGTGCTTGGTCAATTGTATAATAAGAAAATTATGCAAATGACTATTTACTTTGCTTCAGGAAGAATAACCTAAATTTCCATCACTAATAGCGCAGTAAAATAAACATTATAAGCAACATTATGAAACGAGACGATGAAATTTATTACGTTTCTATTTACACACTTCATATTACTACGTAATATGGCATTGTTATGCAAATTATTTTCCCTAAAATTACCCAAAAGGAAATATTATTAACCTGAAGCATCGCAAATTACTAAAAATAAACGGAAATGCTATTACTGTGAATTTATGCATGTTGTGTAATTTAGTTGCTTGAAAGTACAAGGTGATTCAATAATTTATATTTTATCAATGTTTTTCATCTAATCAAAATTATATGGATAATAAAAAAATAGCTTCCACTGAAAATAGTTTCGAAAATAAAATACGTTTTCAGATTTATGGAAAATTAAACAGTTGTCATGAAATTTTATGATGATAACTGCGACAGAAATTTTATAATATACAATTCATCTTAGCACAGAATTTAACTAGTGCGCAGCGTAGATATCATGATGGTAAGCAGCTACACCAGTGGGTATGCCACTTGACAGCTTATTTACTATTGAAATTTTGTTTTAACTAAACTTTTGTTTACACCTTATGATGATTTATAGTAAGACTGCAAACTTGATGGAGAACTGCATCAGCGCGCCACATACAATATGAGATAAACCTACTAGCCGAAATTAAGTAACTCAACGATTTGCAATGAATTCAAGAAACTTATGCGGGTGACAATTCTGTATTGCATTTCATGAAAAGAATAAAACAAAAGAATCAGGATTAGCCAGGATTTGGTTATATTGCTAGTCGACAGCAATTATGAGAAATTAAATTTATATGAGATAAAAACAACTAAGTGCTGTTCATTCAATTCGAAATAGGGGGGGGGGAAGAATTTTCAGTTTAATGCGATCTCTGTTCAGTTTAGTATTATTACGAGATCAATGATGGGGATCATTAGAAAGGAAAGAAGGGCGGGACAGCATAGCAGGAAGGAATGAGTAAGAAGTTGAAGGATGGATGAGGTGGAAGTTGTCACATGCGTTCTTCCACTCAATCGTCACGTATAATATTCAGGTGTAGGTTCATTTATCAATACTGACAACATTGATGGGCATTGAGTTATTTTCTCAATGACAGAAAATAGGTGCATCTGTATAAGTCAGTGCCACTGGCGGTACAATAATATAATAGAAACTTTAAGGAGTCATTTCAAAAATGAAGGGAACGTTACTGCCATTCTGAAAGTATGAAAGGTGGTAGTATAAAAGTGTGTTCTCTAGCTAACAGCACCTTTCCTATGTCATACTGAAACAATCTTGTGCACGATTTGAGCAGTGACAATCATTTAGGGGTGCGATTCTGCGACTGCAGTATCCCGGTGACAGACATTTCCTTTCAACAACTGGGCAAGTATGTTACCTTAGCAATAGACATTGCAGTGGACAGTACAGATAATGCGGGAGGGGTTCAACTGCTATATCAGAGTGCTACTTCACAAATGGATTTGTAAGGACTATTGAAAATTAGAGCAAAATATACCATTAGTACTATTATATATTGGCTTGTCCGTAATAAAGTCTCAGATATTAGTTGAACATCATTACTGAAGAACAACGCGCTAGTTTCCATTCAAAAAGACTAAAATTAAGCATCTGGGAAAAGCTTTAAAAGCGCGCATGTTAAATGCAGTGTGCCAAGAAAAAGAAAGAAAACATTGTATGAAAAAATAGCAAATATATGAAAATTCATACCTGTCAGCAAACCTATCAGGGATGACGTATAAGGCAAACGTACAGTCATACATTTTGAAAGAGATGTAAGTGGTTTCTTCATATTTTTAGTCTAACAATCACAACGTATTTGTTGAACTGAACCATGAAAATGACCGAATAACGCAATGCAGTAAGTAAGTAGACCGCCATTCAGCAGCGAACATTTATACTATAGTGCACTTCTCTCAATAAACAGAAATTTATATAGGGAACATTGCTACCGCATTTGCATAGCACAAAGTGCACGTAGCAGAATGCCAACGGCAGTGTTTACCCTCACATTTGCATAAAGTTACTCTTCTGACCTAGAAATGCATGTATGCTTTGAAAACGTATAATAACAATGTAATGAGTCAACACCAAAGATTATAGTAATAGCTGAACAACAACAAAATCCTCAATACGTTACAGATGAAAGTCTCTGTATATCACAAATAATATTATGGCGTAATTAAAGAAGTATAAAATAGTGTCAGACGTAAATGCGGGTGTACTAGCACCATGATAATACTTTGCAGTGTTCAGCAAAATTCATTCATTAATTTAAAAGAACTGATTGTTTAATGAACATTTCAATCAAACTTTGATCAACCACTTTGAAAAGATAAGGAATGAATGCAAAAAAATAGAAGTTTGGTAAAACATAACATTTACTGAAAACGCAAAAATAATGAATTGATAATTTAATGTAATGCACATGCTGAGTTGAAGTACTAAAAATTGTGTATCACGGTTGTCATTTTAAAAGAGTGACAAACCGGCAACATTGTTATCTTATATGCAACGACAAAATAGAGAAGCTAATTATTAAAAATTTATACATTTTACCCCCTCAAACTTTACATCCTGCACTAATGCACATTCATTTACTGATTTTAATGAAACATATTCTGCAACCGTTTGAGAAAACATCATCAATTTTTCAAAAATAGCAAAAGTTATTGCAACTGAAAATTCAGATATCGAAGAAGGATCATTTTTACTTGACTTCACTTGACTGAATTAAATTTAATAAACATGTTGAGACCTGACGGTACAATTCCTCCTAGTGAATTCGTCATAAAAGTGATGTTGGTGAATTGGGTTGTAAGTGCTGATTTCTACCTCCTAGCTTTATACTTATTGCCAGTGTACATGAATCACAACATCAACGTACGGTAAAATATGAGCAGCTTGCCGTCTCTACTGACAATGTCATGAAAGTGCTTATATTTTTATATTTTATTTTCAGCAATAATTCGTTTATAATATATTTATTTTCCTTTTGAAAAGTTTAATACTTTAATACACTGCTGCTAAACGTAATCATGAAATTTATCACAAAATATATGTCTTCTTGATAAAACATAATCTAGTTATGTCAGGCTATTATAGATTCAGTATCTACTTTCAGCAATATTATGATGTTAATCAATTTAAAAATGTAACTTAAAAATAATTACCTTTTCATCATTTGGAAAAACTATTTTGAAGAGTTGTGTAACGTGATTTACCATTTTGAATAAAAATGATGACGCTTGTCAGACGTCCTTTGAGAACGTCTTCCATTCTAATGTTGCTGGAAACCATCCACCTAGAAATATTTCAAGTCAACCTTACAAGATAATTCAATTCATGAATTTTCGTAGAATCAAAGTATACGCAACATGCACATCGATGAGTTATACATTATGATTAATATTTCGTTTTCTTTTCGAAAATAAAAATTTGCATGAAACATGTGCTTAACACGTTGTGCGAATAATGTTTGTCATGCTCAGTAAACAATCTCCGCGACCGTTGATGCAAAATCACACAAACAACAAGATATGAGATAGAACTTTCCAATATTAACGATAATATAGCTTCGCACATCTAGGAGCCGTTGTATAGCCGAAATTAAATAAATTAAATAAAATTATAGTTTAAGTGTTAAAGCGAAAGTTTGGTCAAATTATTTCATCTCTGTTAGGCGCGTCTCGTTAACATGCAAATTTTCGTGTGTTCATTGCCTTGCCGTTTGTTTGCTTATCAAGTATAGCTCGTCACAAGAGTCGGCTTCTAATATATTTAAAAAACCATTTGATATGCTTATTTTTCAGCAAACCAATGATATCTAGTAATGGGGGAATAAAGTAATTTTTATTATTGTAAAATTGTCTCTCGTATGTTGCTTTTATGGTGAATTTAGAGTAACAGCCGCGAAAATTTTTATTCGATAACGTAATGAAAAGCAGACACAGTAAGACTTGTATGAAAGGCAAAAAAGGTATGCCAATTTTTGATCGACTAGAATGCTGTCGATTACGTTGTTTAAATGGTTTTTGGCGTACGGTGAGCAGGGCGAGTGGACTGGCGTGGAATTGCAAAATTGAAATTAATTTGAAACGTTTTTCTTCAAATTTTACAAAAAATTTAAAAGTAAATGAAACACTCAAAAAGCAGTTGAAGTGCAAAATGAACCGTATGTTATTTAAAATGAACCGTAAATTAGGTAAAATCTCGCAACTGGAAACAACAGATTCATAAGTTTTTTTCCACTAGAAAATAAGTGGTAATAATAACAAACACGTAAACGGTAGAAAATTTTAAACATGAGCTGTAATAATACGTATAGTATGCAAATTAAGGTGGTTCATAAAAATGTACATTAATACGGAGAACTGTACCAAAACAAAAAATTGAATTAGGCATGACACGTCTTCACATGTTTGAACTTGAGTTTCGAAAATTCAAAAATGACCTACAGAAACTGATGTCATTGAAAAAAGCTCTCCATGAAAATACATGAGCATAGTGGTTGCATGCGCTGACAAACAAAATTTTTAAACGGAATAGAAAATGAAAATATACTTAGAGAGCTCTCTGTGTGGAAAACAATATTTTGCTGATTTGTAGAACAGAAAACACTAAAAGATTGATTAATAACTATTCGATCTGTTTTGTCCACAAAAAAAAATCATCGTCATGCACTAGTGCAACGGAAATGTTCGACGTATTCTAACTTATATCCAGAAGCCTGTGTTTAACAACAAATCGAAATGTCAACATTTTGAAACAGCTAGGCGATAAACTATATATCTATAAGGGAAAATTCTGTTTCACAAGTCTTTCGATTTTTAATGCTTACTAAAATCGAAAAATATATAACTGCTTAAATATACATGCATTATTCATAAAAAATACCAGAAGAATGTTTTAATATTAAAGTGTTACCTTGATGCAGTTTCTTTCATTTCCACTCTTGTCACACACCGCAGCAATCAATGGAATATCACCCAAATGAAATATTGACCATGGGTACAGCATTCGCCTTTCAATAATTGGCGTTATAACCTTGTTATCAGTGATTTGACAATCATCTTTCTGCATATTTCGTCATTTTTAATTATTAATAATATTTCAATGATTTTAATCCAGAAATATGCTTAAAGAAATTTTACTGCTTTCCATAAGTTTAGAAACTGAATTATATTTAACAGGTATACAGGTCAAAATGAACGAAATTAAATTTGCATATAGGCCAATTTACTCAATACATTTTACTCTGCTTAATCAAATATTGCCGTAGTGCTTGTTGTTGTTGCCTGAAGGAACGGTTTTTCCTTTTCATAGCTGATTTATGCTTCTCCACAGGAAAAGCTTTCAGTTTCACCACTTGCTTCTTATTACGACCCACGTGAGTTCCCTTTGTAAATATTATAAATGTAGTTATTTCTCCGCTTTCTTTGAAATGCATAAATTCTAAAACTTGAAGAACAGTATTATCACAAATTTGGATGACAAATGTTTCGTTTCAAAGCGAGCAATAATAAAAAGCGTGAAGTTGATTCTTTCAGACAGAACGTTTATGAACAAATGGGCGGGTGTTACCGACGGATCAGATACTGGGAAGTGACAATGCTTATTAAAAGCATGCAAACAACAGCAAAGTTATCAATTCTGAAACCTGTGAGGTTGGAATTTATTTTTTTATAGATATTAAACGTTTTTCTGTTGTTATTTAACATGTACGTATGCGCCATATGCCGTTATTATTGCTGCAGCTGAAGAAACCAGACTGTCTGACGACAAACTGAATATTCACTGTACGGTAGTAGTAAGGAACATTTATTAGCAGCTTCTCATACATGAAAGTAAAACATTAAATATGCATGCATTTTTCTGCATTTATTTCAAGTTGAAGATGAAGGTGGCGGCGGCGGGCCTAAAAGAAATTGCATAAAAAATGCGCCTAGCCATTCAACAGAGCATGTTACCTCGCATTAGGGGAGCAGGAGTAAAACCGGGTTGACGTACAGGCATTGGTGTCCCAGGAAGACGTGGTGGAACCATTCCCGGCATCGGAGTTCCTGGCATACCATATTGCGGCTGCATCATCGCTGTTGCAGGCCCACCAACTCCTCTGATTGGCCCTTGTAAGCCTAACAGAAATAATACCTTCAAAATAATTATCATTGCATTAAAATTTCCAAATCAAACCTGGTGCCATTCCAGGCATTGGAACGAATGGCATTCCGCGTCCAACAGGTTTTGCCATTCCCGGTCCAGGAATACCACCACACTTCGGAATTTGCGGAACATCGTCCTAAGGTTTCAGCTTTAATTGTCAATAAATTTAATTTAATCAATTTATCAAAATGCATACATCTTTTAAAGGTGGACCATCAACCGACATACTAACAATGTGCTCGCCACGAAGTAAAATAAATCCAAGAGTGCGCTTTTCTTCGCGCTCTGCTGTTCGTCCCTCTTTCGGCCGATAGCGACGAAATTCTTCGCAGTCGGACAATACAACATTCATATACTTGTCAAATGCTAAAAAAAGCTGAAAATTATAATATCTGAAAATCCAAAATTTGACTTCATTTATGCATAATGCAAACAATTGACTTTATAAAATCTAAAATAATTCCATTTTTATCATAAAAAGTTCATGCTTCTTTGTCAATGATGCTACAGTGCACAGTAAATATGCTTAGTTTACAACAATCACTTAATATTTTCAAAAGCATAAATAACAAAAAAAGCACTTACATCACTTTTAAGTGATTCAAAGGAATTACTAGAACTTCTAAAACCAATCACTCTGAAAAAAAAATCACCCTTGCGGAAACGATATGCACGTTTGTGTCCACCTTTTAAATAGCAGTTTCAATTCAATATTGAGAACCTCCGTACCTTGTAACTAACTAATAATAACCAAAAGGATGCTAATTAAATTAAGAAAAAAAATTAAATAGCATGCAATTAAAAGTAATTTCGCTTTAAAAATTGTAAATTTACAAATTCAACTAATGATTAGGAAACTTCACACTTCATAGAACTTTTTAATTTCATGCTTCACGCAACAATAAACTATACAAAAAACTGTGAGAAACCGTTTTAACTAAAATGTTTTAGTCATGAACGAGCCGTAATAATGCAGAAGCATCGCATAACCATGGTAGTCATTAACTAGTACGTAAAAAGTCAGTCCTATCATCAAAAATAAAAATTCGAAAAATACCTAATAGAATAAAAAAATAAAATAATAAATACACAGCAACAGTTTCTGCCAAATAAATTCAATAATTTTTGAAGCTCACCTTTCAAATATCCGATTAGAATTCGTGAATCTTGTAAAACTATTTTCACCCGATAATTCAGATGCCCAATCATCTTATGACTTTTTCCAACAGTCTAAACAAAAATAAATCAAAAAAATATTTATTTCTTTCAACTGCAAATTGAAAGCTACCATTTTTGCGTGATTATTTCCAGCTACCAAACGACAGAATACCAAACAAACGAATGACCTATGACTATCTGCGTATGGTCAACATGAACCTGCATTACATTTTTTTTAAAAGAAAGAATATGAAAATTAAAAAAGACTTGATTTAAAATACAGATTAAACTACTACGGTTAACTGATCATTTCTCGGATAACTGAAATAAAATATAGCTTTAGGCTACAGTATGGAAACATTTTTGATAATGCAAAATGATTAAAAGCATCAACAAATAGTTAATATAAAATATTACACAAATACATTTTAAATGCTATATAAATACTTCAAAATAAGTTTTGGTTTGAAAAATAAACAGTCCAACTTTTTTGTCTACAGTATACCTAATAGTAATTTCAGCATTTACTGTAATGATTAAATTCAAATTTTTAAGTTGTTGTTTTATTTATTTGTAAAAGGCTTTTAACTGTAAATCTGGAAATTTCTAAAATTATTTAATTTCCGTATCAGACTTAATTTAGCATTTTTTAATTTGATGAATATGAACATGTGACCATGAAAGCAATTGTATACGTAAATTTTTCAGTGTGAAAACTCAAATACTGCATTAATTCATATCTGAACCACTTAAAGTTTGTTGTTAACTTCAACGAAGGGAGAATTGCACTTTAAAATGCTTCCCTAGCCAACACCTACAGAATAGAGAACCGCACATACCTTTTGTTTTTAGTTGTGCTTTGTGTTGTCCGCGTCTTCATTCTTCTTCATGTCTGTAAAATACTAAACATCAAATCACATGCTCACTTGATCGTATGATAAAAGTTGCAAATCATATATTAAATTGAAAATCAAATTTTCACATATAACAAGTAACTGTTTTTCAAAATGAATATACAAAAGTTAAAAAAAATAATGCAAACAACAACGGTAGACAAATTGAATACTTTTTATTAAATAAAAGTGGTATTCAGTTGTTTGTTATTAAGCACAACAATAAACTGAGAGAACGTCACACGTCGCCGCTGCTAGCCATGTCAGTTAAGCAAAGTAAGCAAGGGCGTTGTTACTGATAAGGCTATTTTAAGACCACTTATTTGCATAATAAACAAACAAGGCTCACATGGAGTTACTCGACATAGCCAAACTGCACTAAACCCCAAGGGTGAATTGGCTTTCCTTCTGAAAACAGATTTTTATCTTTCATTATCTCATGATCTACGTTACATCAAAAATTGAAATCAAGATGGATATAAATCTGAAAAATTAAAACATCACGCATATATTTCACCCCTAAATAAATATAATATTACTGATTTTCTTAACTGCTATTTTTTGTGATTGTATATTTTCTAAACTTTGGGATTGGACGAACATGCATCCGCTTTACAAAATACCTAATTAAATGTTTGATGAATGTATCTGCAGTGTAATTATTTATCAATATTCGTCAACAATATTACTCACAACGATACTACAATATATGATGTATTTATTGTGGGATAGTAGAAGTAATAATAATTCGATTTCCTCAATTTCTTCAAAATATTTAAATTCAATGTAAAAAAATCAGATTTATTTATGAATTTTTAATGTACGGCTTTCAATTCTTAGTATGAAAGATGTTTTGCTATATTTTCAACGTTTTATAAAGTAGAGTTAAACACGAATATTCATATGCTAAAAAGTTTGCCATCAACGTGCCCTGGTGTAGATATTTTGATTTATTTTGACACTCGACCAAAGATAATTATTTTTTAAATAAAACTGACACGTTTTTTAAATTGAACTTCTTTTATAGATGCTGCAAATGTTCGCATAAGGTATAAATTCGATCGATACTTTTATTTGAATGTTACCATCATTTTAGATGGCCATTACTTTTGCTTCATGAAGGTCACTTCGTTCAAGAATTTTCCTTTTGGTTCAAACAGGCCGATGTCAAATCGGTCTCATGATGTTTTGCCGAAAACATCTATCTCGCATTGTAAAGAGAGATGGCAACATTATCAGCAATGATGGCCTGAATTCCTTGTCACGTTTTGCTTTTTATTACCTTTCAGCAGAATAAAATGTTTGCTTTAAGTATGGATTTTGATTATTATTTGTTACTGTAATATTTTGAAGTGATTCTAGCACTTTTATTATATAAGATGATTAAAAATGCTTCCTGAGAAATTTGATCTTTTATTTGAATTATATATACATATATAGCTAGCTATGATGCTGGTATATTTTAAGCTTTGCAGCAGAAAGCTGATAACTTATTACACGTTGAAATAAATTCATTACAGCCTATTATTTACAAATATAAGACCAATTTTAGTTATACAAATCCTAGAGAACGAATTTTGAAGCTAGCATTATCTATGGCCATCATTAGCTTTCCACATTTGTATTGTTTACTTCCTATGACCAAATCAGCGATGTTTTTGTTTCCCTTTTCTTATCATAAAAAACATACAGCTAGTAAGAAAATATTATGCACCATGGTTCAGTTATTATGATTTGAGATTTAATTTCTATTTAATTCCTTCACATTTTGAAGTTGCCATCTGGAACATTTAATTTCTTTGTATTATTTAATCTGTGACAAAATATCTGGCTACATTCTCTTTCCTGATGAAAAATCTGATTTATTTGAACCTCAACTTACAAGTCAATTAATAAAAATAAGAATGCTGCACGGAAAAAAATCAGCAGTATGCGCCTATATACACATAACAACACTTTAATTATTTAGTCGAAATTCATTTGGAGAGGGGGTAGGGGAAGGGGAAGAAAAGGGATAGAATAAGATTCGATGAATTTTGTCAAATAAACGCCAGAATCTCATAAAAATGGCATAAATTCAGCTGCTTGTAAATAAGCTATTCTCAGATTGAATTTTTGAATCATTTCTGTGACTGTTGAACTTGTCAACTTATTGATTTGTGAGCTGTATTGTTTTGTATTAAGTTGTACTACTACTGTCGCTAATATAGAACAAATGCTTAACGAAATGATATATATATATATATATATTTGTTTGAACAAAAGTTTAATAATTGAAAAAGCATGCGCTAAACATTTCAGCATTTACCATTCTACAGTCTAGGGCAGTGTCAGTAGTAGCGGTTTAATTGCTGCAACTTTTTTTAATTTAAACTGCGTTTAAAAATTATTCATATCTTCAATGAGAGTTTGCCGTAATTGGAAAGCAAAAAGCAAATTACTGCTGCTATTTTTAAAGTGGATTAACCTTGATGCTTTTATTTGTTTAATGTTATCATAAATAATAAATTACGCAGTAATGTAAATGTCATTTTGCCATGCGCAGATCTTAGTTTTTCAAAAGATGATTATGCCACTGCCCGGTACTGTTCTAATAGACAAGAAAGTTCAACCACTGGCGCCAACAGACCATTTAACGAAGACATGGTCAACGCAATTGATAATGAAAAAATTGAGCAGCTGACGCCACATTCAAATGCTACAGCTGGCATTGATAGTTAACGTACGGATGATAAAGTTGGTATGCTCATAAAATGATTTTTGCAAAGCCGGTAAAATATTTGGAAAAAATATATAAAAAACTGCAATAATTCCTTCTTGACCCATGAAATAAAATTTCCACTGTATGAAGAATAAGTAAATATGCTTTTGTGAATTATATAACGTCCAGAGCATTTTACTATTTTTTCATTTAAAATCACAAGCACTTTGTTGATGGGAATGAAATGCACTGAAATTTGAATTCTCTTTTTTTCGGTTCATGTACTACCATGTAGATTTGAATAAAGTATTTTGAAAATTGCATACGAATACTGCATGTTATTTGTAATTTTGTAAAGCTTTAGTAAATTGCCAACAATACTTTCAATAATTTTCAATGCAAAGCAAATTTTCATTTAGCAAATAGTTAATTTTCAAAACTGAACTGAACAAAATTGCAAATGGATTATCTGCATTTTTAATGTGCCAACAACAAAAAGAGAGAGAACATGTCCATCATTTTGGATGGACATTTGAAGCATTTCTCGCCTCTGTGAGTAATTAACAAACAGTACTTTGCAAATTTCAAACACTGACACATTAATCGCAAGAATATGGATGATAAAATGCAAATAATGCAACACGTGACAAGTATATATATTTATGAATTATAATTTTTCAAAAATAATTTGATGTCTATAATATTTAATGCAAAAGTTTAGCAAATTTTTCATACAAAAAATGTGGTTATGTGTATTTTTTAAAATAATTCTATTTTCGATTAAAATTTTGTTTAAAAATTCAAAATCCAAATCATGAGGTATTCTAAAACAAAAAAGTACGCTTGTTTTGTAATAATAGCTTGTAAAGACATATTTTCCCAGACCAGTTGTTAGATATCCCAACAATTTTGGTGACGTCATTGAATAATATTGCTCACCTACTTACTTTTCTGGCATGTGCTTAATTGCTGTTGATTTGATTCGGAAAATGGAAAAAAGGAAAAAACCTGCCCAACATGAGCTGCCAAAAGTGGGACCACTGTGACGAAGAAGTCGGATTTTGTCAACGACCTTGGGTGCAAATATTCCATCGAATGCGCGTGGCAGGTCTCTTATCCAACCTACAATTGCCCAGTGGGTTGTACAAGCGGTGCGCTAGCAACTTTCAATTATTGCCAATTTGTTGAAGATCAATTCAAAGAATACGTATGATAGGTTTGATAAAATCAAAATGAACAAGCCTGTGATTATTAGTGCTTTATGATTAATATAACTCATTAACGCTTCATTTGCAAATTTTCTCACCGTAGCAGCATCATCGCGTATTTTTCCCAATTATGATTACTTCGACCCAATTACTTAGCATTAAATATGAATAACAAATGTGCTATTACGCAATAAAACAAATACATGGTGGCAATTTTCACAGAGAAAAATTTCATTTCCTTCCTGATAGCTTCTCCTTTGTTGAAATTGGAAACAAACAAATAAATCAACTATGAAACTATTTGCGTGAATTAACAGAATTTTTTCTAGTATGAAATTCATCAAAAGTTGAACTATTCACAGTTAGCTTGAATCTTAAAAAATGCAAATGTCGAATTGAAAAAATATACCAACAAAAACTGCACAAAGGGGGATATTTAAATCCATTTATTGTAAACACAAATGTATGTAAACAGAATAACATCCGATTCGTACCGGACACTATTTTTGCAATTGTTCAACAACTGCGATTATATAAAAATTGTCAAAAGTTAATTAATACGGTTGGAAAGCTTTGAAAACAGCTTACTGGCAATCAGAAAAGACTATCAAAGAGCGCGGTTATGTTGGCATGTTGCTGTTGTTGCTCAAAGAACGTTGCGTTAGAAAAATCCTGGTCAAGCGAAGGCTCTTGTCGATCGTTTAGCATTATCCAAGCGATGCGTGCCTTTTGCCTATTTTCGGATTTCTTGATCAAAGGGCGCCATTTGTTCTTGCGGCTATTCGCCCGGTAATATTTTCGATCTTGAACACTTTTACACGTTCGCCAATTACCAAATCGCCAAGAGCGGCCAAACCGTTGCGCACTGTTCACCAGAAATCCAGACCTTGTGATAAAATCATCCTTTTTGTCGTGATTGTAGTTTCCACAAAGTCCGCACAGTCGATCCTTGTATTTAACGGATACTGTAGCATCAATATAGCTGTTACCATCCCAGACGATTTTCAGACCAGCGTTCAAACGGAGCAGAATGTTGAAAGATTTGTCATACATCACCGAGAACGAACCAAGTTCAACATACGGCAGGCTGATATCTTTGCGATTTACTCGCACCTTCTAAAAATGCAAAAAATACTCATCCAACAATTAATGAACGTTTGGCAAAAAGTTTTCCTATTATTATTATTATTATTAAAGTATTTACACAAACAAATCTCTGATTCTCAATTATTAAAATTCTACAAAATCAATAGTTGTGCTTTAATAACGAGTAACATTGACTACAAAGAACAACGTGCTCTTCTCCAATAGCATCAATGAACTCTGCTACTCTCGTCCAACTTTGCAAATGCTTCTCCATTCTTGTATCATGTCATTATCGACTTTCGCAATGTAATTCTTCTCCAAGGACGCAACATTTGGGCACAGAATTATTTATTTGCTTGTCAAATGGAAGAAATATGTGAATAAAAGACAGATTACTTCCGTTAAAATTGAAGAAAATATAAAAGAAACATCTTAAATGTACAATATGAACCGGTCTTTGCGGTGAAGTATTAAGTGAAAATTGAAATTATCGAATAAGTCAACTTCCGGTCGGCATAAAATTCATAAAGTGATGATAGCCGATTAACCACTAGTCATGAATAATTATGAAAACCCAACCAAATTCTGCGTCTTGTACATGCATTTATTTCTCTGCATAATCGGTAGATTTGTAATCAGTTAAAATTTTGTTTGAATTTCAAATTATACTTGAAAACTTTCAGTAATAAAATCACAGTTAAGCTGTACGTCTACACTGTACTCGTACACAATTTATATTGGTTTATATAATTACACGAAATAGTGAAAAAAAGAAATAAAATCAGCTTTTTCGACATCGTTTAGTTCTGAAGTGCTACAGTAATGAGTAAGTAAAATTTTAACTATTGTTTCTGTCGTTCAAACACAGCTAGCTCGAAGCTATGAGGGCAATAAGCAAAATAAATCCGGGTAAGTGTAATGTTTCATAGATAAATGTAAAATTAATCATTCTTTTTTTTCCAATATAGGATAAACATTTAGAACACTGTCTAAAAAAGTCTATTGAAATATGCTGAAAAACTAATTGCAAATAAATCTATGACTGCTATTATTAAAATACAACAAATGCACAATCTTGTTCCCAGTTACCTTGTTTGGCAGCAACGAAATGCGAATTTTGTTTGGCAGACGAATGGACACGTGTCGAATCCTTGCAGCAGGGTAAATTTCATTTTGCACAATGACAGTGAAAGCACGTGTTTGAAATCTGAAACAACAATTTCCAAATTAACCAATAAAAATTGCCCAGTTATCATTGTATGCAGATAGATACTGTTGGAATATCAAAAAAAAATTGATAAAGAACGCAACGATTATGATACTAAACTGCAAACTATCATGTCTCTTCTGACTCGAATAATGTCGAACTATATGTTTATCAAATATTTTTCACATCAAGATATTTAATGTATAAAAAAATGTGAATGAGATAAAAATTTTCACCTTCCATTATATTGGCAATCTTGTGTGAGCACATATCGGCAGCTACCCTGAAATTTAAACTCTCGACCATCGAAGGTTCTATAACGAGTTTCCCCCAAAACTGTACAAGTCGCATCTTCTATAACAACGACAGTATGATATTTATTAGAAGTGAATGGAATTTTCTAAGCTTACTTTCCACACAAATTGAGCAACACTGTCCAGGTAGCAACTTGGCCGCATAACCAGCAGGACAGCGCTTCCTTTTTGAGCACTTTTGACGGTGGCAACTTACTTTGCCGTTTGAACATTCGCACTTGGTACATACGTCTCTTTTAAATGACTGACCATCCTAACATTGAAATAAATTTTATAATTTATTTTTTATCTTTTTCCTTGTAGCATTCATTAAAAATATTAATAATAAAATATATTGACAATGTCTCCAAGATATACACGCGATGTTTTGTTGTAATGTCATAAAATTCGGTTCTGATTTTCTCAATAAATGAATAATAATAGAAAATTGAACAATAAACAGTAAAAAGTGATAAAAATCGCATACTTTGTACAGTTTATCTCGAAAAGTGCAAGATTGGAGATCATAATTACGACAAACGGGGCAACATAAACCAGGTATAAATTGCTGTCTTTGTTTGGGGCAGTTTAGTGGTGAACAAACAAATCGACGACATAAAATTCCTGACTCCTAAAATGTGGATAAATTATGTCAAATAAAAGTTGTCTAATCCCCTCCCCCCCCCCTAATCACTTCACACACCTGACACATACAAAGTGTACAAGGATCTGGTCTAAAGCTTTGCTCAAATTGATAGATTCTATTTCGAAAATGACACGTTCTCACAGGAAGTGCTATGTTTTCTCGTGATTCTAGAAATCAATTCAAAACAACAAGAAAAAATAAAAATAGAAATTCAAAATTCTTGACGTAAGCTTTTTAAAAAGTTTTAAACAGCACAATAATACAAAGCGTTCGATACTTCTACATTCAGGGCAGCATGATTGTTCAGGGATGTACTGTTCAGAAACAGGGCAGTCCAATACAGGGCAAGCTGTTCGATAACAATGGCAGCTACGTTCCTAGAGATAAAAAAAAATTATCTCATCAAACATGAAACTTCATTGCACTTCAAAACTTACGTCACATTCGCACTGCACGCACACACCCAAAATGCTTTTCAGATCCAACAAAGTTGCATTTCCTACATCAGCTAAAATAAACAATAAATAAATTTAAAACAACACAACATCGAGCATAAACTATTGTATTAAAGTAATTTTTAAATAAAAAATCAAAATATGAATAGAAAGAATGTTTTGAAAATGGACATACATCATATGCCCAATTTTCTCGTAATACTCTTCTCGAATGCTCTACTGTAATATAATGCTATAATATAAGCACAGCAAAACTTTACCAATTTGTAATTTGAATGAATCATAATCGTAACACTGCATACTGATGCAGAATTAAGAGAAGAAATATTCATATTGTTGTTAATAATTTTTCGGTTAAAAAGTAAGCAATGCCAGCGAAAAAATTACGTTCAATAACATCATATGTATTGTAGTGGCATTGTGCGCAGATTTATTTACAATTAATACAAGCTGAAAGTTAACTTTCAATTGAATTGATTAAGGAAAAAAAATTTTTTTCACCTTTCACAATCAAAAAAGTTCACGTGAAATATGCTGTACTCACATCGTAGACAAACTGGACAACAATAGCCGATAAGTCGATGCGGATGCTGGCATGGTACAACACAGTGAATTCTTGCACTAGTGACAACTCCAGCCTAAATTGGAATCAATTGAAACAAGCAACATTGATTTTTTAAAAAAATATTTCATATATATCATTTTTGAATAGTGAAATGAAAAATGACATCCTTTTCCCACTGACACCGAATTTTTGCATATGCACATTAAGAAGAGAAAGCAGTGCTGAAAATAGTTGGACAAATGTTACAAGTTGAAGTCAATTCTTTACCGGTGGCAATTACAATTACAGCAACACCAATCAGCAAAGATTACTAATTTTCGTTTTCTTCACATTATGACAGCAATTTATCAATCAAGAAAGCATAGCTGTCCTGCTGCATTGTTGCACCAATCTGCTCACATCACATCACTGTGGAATGAAGAAGTCAGTGTGCAAAATACAATTCCAACTGTGCTTGTGTAGAAAAAAATTGCTATAATTCAAACCCTGTTTCAAAATATATTTATTATACAGCTACTAATTTCAAAAACTTTTACCAGCCTTTTTTTTATTTATAAGGGCAGTAAAAAAATTCACCACAGTAATAGCAAAAGAAAATTCAAGTTTGTGCTTTCCAAAGGGTTTTTCTTTTTTCATTGCCATTACAATAAGTCAGCTGTATGATAACAAGCTGAAGATGAGCTTTTTTGCTTGTATTCGCATTCGAACAGACAGAACAGTGTTCTATTGATTTGGAAAATTGATTCAAACAATACAAATTATGTCGAAGGTCATCATGCACATTTCAAGAAGTGACCAACACATTTCCGTTGAAAATCATACCCTGGCATCCCACTCTTTTATGCTAAAGCTTTTCGTCCAAGCGATGTGAACATTTTGCACAGCAGATTGATTTTATGTATTATGTGTATATACATATATATATATATACATATACTTTTTTTTCTTCAAAATTACACTTCAAAGAATCCAATTTCTCTATAAATCATGCGGTTTCTTTGTATGAGGCATTTTCCAGAAGAAAGGAGGGGAAAAAGTTAAGGCCCCAATTAGTGCAAATGGCGATATTGTGAAACACAGAGCCGCAACAATGGCACCTGTCGCTTAATAAAGGTCAATTGTGTAGAAACAAAAAAGAGCAACCTGTCGTCAGATCGCTGACGATCTGTCGCTTCAACATGATTTACTGAATGTTCTTCACTGAATATACAAGGCTTTGACGACTGACAGCTGTTCACTTTTGATACACTGTAAAACAGCTCCAAACCAACCACTGTTTGGAAGATTTCATTAATTGGTGTTGTTCATTTTTGCTTCATCTTGTAAAAAAATACTGAATTGAACGAGAAAATTTGCTCAATTAAATTTAAATCAACTGCTAATGGACACTTTTTTTAAATAAAAGATCAAAAATTGCTGACATGCTGACTACCAATCCCACTTTAAGTTCTCAAACTATTTGTACTGAAATACCATTTGCAAGTGAACAGTGATGGAAATTAAGGGAAAATTGTATTTTCATATTCATTGTAAACTTCAAAATTTAATGGACAATCTAATGTAACCCAACTGATGTACCAAAAAAGAAAAATTCTCAATACAATTAATACAATTTAAAAACTCTCCCCTCGTCTCAATATGGCAATTTTTCAACCGATTATTACGTTAAGTAAAAAAGAGACAAATTAATCATTGAATAAAATATCCAGCACTAAGTACAGTGCAAGTAAAGTTTCAAATAATTATTTTTTATATCGATAAAGTATAAAATAAATAAATTAACATAAAGAAAAACAGTTCATATTACCTTGCATGTCAATCGTCTGCAAGAATCTTGAGTACTCATCCATTGTTCTCCGTTGATGTATGTTACGTCCAAATATTGACATTCTAAAGTTGAAAGCGCTAATTGAACACGTGAAAATGATTTTTATCCTTATTTCATCCATCTATTTATTATCGACCTTTACACTGCATACAACAGGAATTGGGATTGTTTCGAACTGCAACGGGACAGCCTTCGAGAGGGGGACACTTTTTCGTAGTACACTGCGCTGTTCCATCCTTAAAAATGTATAATAATAATAATAATAGTTGTTTCAATTATAATTAAGCATGTTGAATGAATTTTCAGATAATTTTCAAATGTAGCAGTAATGTAATTATTCAAATTAGAAATTAAATTCAGTTAGATATTGTATGAAGAGATAATTTTTCAAAACTTCAAGTACAGACTTGTGAAAATGTAAAAAAAATAATAAATTCAATCTTGTTCTTGTTTCTCAGTATTGTATTTCTAAATGTTATTTTCATTTCTTCAGCTTTTGTTCAACATTCTGCAAAAACGGCTATTACATTATCTGTAATTCGCGCGTATATATATGCGTATTTTTTTTGGAAAGAATAAAATATCTTCCTAACAAAAATAACAAATTTGCTTCAAAATTAAACGTGAAATGATAAATTTTGAATTCCATCTTGGAAAAAATGTACACTGCTTTAACTTCAGCTAATATTGGCAAAGGCAGTCTAGATGATAAGTTCCAGCAGGCGAACTGGATTTTTCTGACACCAATGCAAGCATGAAATAACCAAAGCGCGGCTATTGAAAGAGAAAAGCGACACTGAATCTGAGAGAAGAATTCAGAACATGCAAGATACAATCAAATGTGTAAACAATATTTTAAAATTGATAACTATGACTTGAAAAAATATTAAATCTAAAAAATGTACAAGTTGTTTTTAATCTGTAAAACTTACCATGCATGTGCACGTGATGCAGGGATCATTGGTTATTCCTTGAATGTTCAACAGCTCTCCTTCACGATAGCATGTATATGGATAGCCTTGAAAAGATAAAAATAAATGTTGATAATTTTTATTAAAGAAATGCACACACTACTATTGATCAAATGAATGAATGAATGAATGAATGAATAAATAAATAATATCGAACTGATTTCGTATAGTAAATTGCTATGGAATAAAAAAGTTGCAATTGTTATGTGAACAGACAGACACTGATGAGCTGTTTATTATTTCTATGGCATTCAAAGAAGACAGAAGAAGCAAAGAAGAAACAAGAATTAATTATCAAGTAACTCTTGCCTGTGGCAATCAGCAGTACACATTCACAGATTAAAAACCGGTGTTCATTAAATTCTCACAAGATTTTTCCATTTTCTATTCTGCATAAATATTACATTTTCGGCTTGAATTTTTTACATGGACAATATACAAACATATGTGTTGTTATAGTTTTCACTTTATGCTTTATCATTTAAAAAAAACACTAAATATGCTTGCTGAATAAAAAGAAAAAGTTCAATTCTATCTGCAGTGGTGTTTCTCACCAAAACAAACAAGATCAATCTGCACCACCAGCGGCAACAGCAACAGCAGCAGCAGTATGTTAAATATAAATTTGAATTTTGTTTCTGCTGTGTTGTATCATTATCGCGTGGCTAACGATAAGAATTTGAACAGAAAAAAAGATATGCTCGCTCGCTCTATCAGAGGAGGGGGGTTATGGAAAAAGCAAAGGCGGCACGCCCTTTGAACAGTTGAATCAGCATAGCATCTCGAACACAAGTGGCTGTAGAAGAAATGCTCCGTTGCAGTTCGGCTATTTTTCGAGTTTGTAGCTTGGTAAAAGCGTAAACTAGCCTATTTTGAAACAAACAGGAATTGTGCCCCTGATGTCGCCGTATTTCACTTCCCATACAGTTGACTTGCAATAAACAGTGTGGATGAATTTCAATATTGATCCAATGATAATCTGCTGTTCAAGCTTCAGGGAAAAAAGCACAAGCCTCACCGAAACAGATATCTCACATACTTGGTATAAAAATACCACGGCTAAAGAGGAAACATCGAATTGGAACATTCATTTCTACTCGTCTATCTTTTTTGCACATTTAGTTAAGTATCGAACATTTCCGATGCTGAATTTCAAATATCTCCCTTTTTATTTGATCAATTTTTTAAAGTTATCATTAAAATAAAATTTCTGCTCATTTCTATTAATATCTACAAAATGCAACATATTATCGAATACATTGCTAATGGTAAAAACGGCAAAAGTCTCAAGTTCAAAATGCCTTTCACCTCTATTATAAACAAACAAACAAACAAACAAGAGAATTGAAAAAAAAATTCTTTCCACCCATAATTTGTTCATCAGATTCGATATAGCTATGAAATTACAATTTCAAGACAATTGCACATCTTCTAACATCAACAGCATACCCAACAAGTCCAATAAAATATTCATACTATTGTTTCAACGACTGCTGTTGCTCAACTCATGTAACGACCCATTTTTTGTGATACTATCACGTCAGTGGAAAAATTACACACGTATCATATCATATAAGTTCATACGTCCATCTGTTGTACAACTTTATTACACTTTTTAATTGATGAATATAAAAAATGAATTTTATATTTAAAAAAAGGTTTTAAACCGTTTGTTAATTAATAACGTGGATAATCAGAAAGTGAATTATCGAGAAGAGAATATTATTATGAATTTTTTACAAGTGATAAAAAAGAAAACAATATTCTTTCCGAATGAAGATCAAAAAGCTATGCAACAAAAAACAATAAAAGTGTAAAGAAACTGTCGGCACTGTTGTTGCTGTGGGTGGTGTTTTTGCACATTTTTATGACTCACAAAGTTCAAATAAAGAAAAAAAAATCAATTTATCAATGCTGTCGGATGAATAATATAAAAATAAATAAAAAAAATACTAAAATATTGGAAAATCGGTTTTTTCCCCTACACAAAACAAATTTCAATCTTATCTGAGGAAAACTGAGCTGTTAGAACTATTTATATTATAAGTATAGCTAAATAGCGCTATTAAAATAAAATCTCAAATATTATACAAACCATTAACAATTGACAACAATTATGCAAGCTCGGATGTTGAAAAATGTACGACAAGCATGTTGATGGATGTGGTAACAACGATGGACAATGTCGGGACAGTGTGGCGCGGAATGAGAAGAAAAATTGGGCCAATTAATTTTTACTCATAGCCTGCATGTTCTAGTTACGACATTAAAGCCCGAAGCTGAAACACTGATTAGGTAAGCATGTCAAGGTAGCGGCGTCGCGGTCGTGACAGTGCTGGCGGCGGCGGGCGGTGCAGATAGGCTACCCGCGGTCAGGTCGACCGGCAAATTGCCATCCAACAGTGACTAATAAGCGTGTTATTGATGCTAGCGATAAGGAAACATATACAATAAACTATTGCCACAGTTGGTCATAGATGGTGTCGCCGTTCTAATGACCAAAGTGGCGTCTGACTGACCAACTTTTAACAAAACAAAAAAAAAGATTTCATTCATTCATCCACTCTCATATACATATACATGTATAGATATAGATACAGATATGTTGGTTTTTTGTTGCCAATTGTTATAGTGCTGTTTTATTCTAATAGATAATCACTTGAGGAAAAGAAAGAAAATGGATAAATAATAAAATGGCCAATCAACACAACAAGCACACTCGACTTACTTTTGAGAACGGCTACAGCGTCCATGCCGCACACTAGCACGGCTGTTATGCATGCAATTGTAGTGACCAACGGCATTACAATGAGCGTTGTTGTTTGCAGATGGCTTGGAGGAGGCCTTCCAAAGAACTCCGAAAGCAAATTATATACCGACAAAACTGACTACATTCCTAAAAAGAAAAATTGTTTCCATCAAAATTCATAACCGATGACGCTTATATATATATATATATATATGTATATGTAACAGAAGCTTGTAGAAAAAATCTCCGCCAAAACCCCATGTACTCATGAATAATTTGAACAGTGAAAATTCAATTTAACCAACAGAGAAATGCAGTTATTGCACAAAAACGGTGTCAACATTGACAAGACATTATACTGGCACGTTATGAGACCAATGTCCGTCGGCAAATGCATCTCAGAGGATGGAAGCCAACGACCGGGCCCTGTGGTCACGTGACCAACACTGTTTGGCGATTGGTCAATTTAACTGTTCGGCTTTTACAGCGCCTGTTCAGCCGGCGGCTATCGGCTGAAAGCAGCCGGTTGCAACGGCTTACCGTCCGTCCGGCCACATCAAGCAGGAAGTTTAAATGGTTGTTTTCTTCGGCTCGGTTGAGTCGTTAAATTTGTGAAGTGATCAAAAATTGGAATAAAATGAAAAAGAGAAAAAAAAAACATTCACATCCATTCGCTAATCTTACCAACGTGACATGAAGATGGTGAATGAAAATTAAAAATCAATAACAAACAGTAATAGTAATAATAAGTATTATTATTATTATTAGTGGTAGTAGTACTGTAAGAGTAAAGTTTATAACGGTTTCAACTAAACCACCCGCGTTGTAATTGTTGTCGAATATTGCAATTTCTAGTCGAGTAGCATCGAAAAATCGGTCCAACATCAGTCTCCATCGAACATGCTAACAACAGCTCGCAAGCTGCACTAGCCGTGTGATTTCGCTTTTGTTTTTGTTTTTGAAAAGAAAAACACATATCCCCATCGCACATGCATGTCTTTCAACCAATTTCCAACCATTATCACGCCACGTTGGCGTTTTTCAATCGCATCACACGATTATCCAAAAAAACCAACTATTTCTTTTTTTCCCCACACAATATTTCCACTTCAGCTACCACAACAACAATTCACATTCCACCAGAAGTTAGCGCGTCGAGACTGATGTTCATTTGAAATTCGAATAAACAGAAACAACAACAACAACAACAACAATAAAGAAATTTAAATTTAAACTAACCTCGATGCATAAATATGCATCTGCTACTATCGGCTTTGTCGCTTGTGACTAATTTTGTTTGTTCCGCGACTCTTCCTTTTTACGAATTCAAGCTAGTGTAGTGAAAACCGGAGGAAGAAGCTTCTTCTCTGACCTCTTTCTCCGACCAATCAGTGGAGGAGCTTTATCTGCAATTTCTGCTTGTTGTTCAAATTCGAAACTAACTGCAATGGAAAGCTGCTTCCGTTGGACGAATCGCACCGCCAGACAAAGCTAGAACAATAACAAGAATAGCAATACGCACTCGGTTATATGTCACCAGTTAAAAATCAATACATACGTATGTATATACATGAGCGTTGTTTGTTTCGAGCTGTTTATCTCGGCCGGCTAACCATACTATACTACAGCACACTATATTACACTACACTGCACTATACTATACTATCCGATACTATACTGTACTATTCGATGTGGTGAATCTTGTTTCGGATTGGAAATGTGCTGATTCATTATTGATTGATTCGATTGAAAATGCAAAACTGATCGACCCGGAAGTGATACATTGAATCCATTTGATGCATTTCAACAAATTGTTTTCAATTTTATTTTCCACTTTATAATTTATCTCAATTTCAATTCAACACATACACACACATACACAAACAACAATACTTACTTATTAAACGAAATTGAACAACACCCACAAAATATGCAAAACAGCACATTTTCACACTATTATTATTATTATTATTGTTAATTTTTCTTCTTCAAAACTGCTCTTGCTTTTTCTATCACAATTTCAAATAAAATCAATTTTCACAAATACAAATCCACTTCTCACTGGTCGAACTTTACATGGGGAAGGTTGAAAAGCAAAAAAAAATATATTAAACACAACGCAATTGAGTTGAACAAAAAAACCCAAAATACCTCTCATGACTTACAAGTCGGTTGACCACAAAAAAATCAAGAAAGAACATAAAAGTAAACAAATAAACAATTTAAATTATGAATAAAAAACATTTTAAAAAAATAAAAAAACAACTCAGTTGAATGACGATCTGGAAAAGCGAGCAGAAAATACCGCCAATTTGCTTCATGTCACCGGCCACTTTGCGATAAGCAAGCCGACAATGACGCACAAGTCAAGTGAAACGTGTATTAAAAAAAATTAAACATAAAAACAGTGGTTTATCAAATAATATTCGAGAAATCTGATTTTAGATAACGTCACATGCGTGTTGTACAGGAAGGAAGTAGTGACACGTGGGACGTGATTCAGGCGTGGAAAAAGGTAAGCATTGTCAACAACACTGAAAAATGAAATGGGGGGGGGGGGGAGGGAGGGGGAATTGAATTTGTTTATTAATTGAATCAAAGATATCCGTGAACTACTACTAATACTACTGCTAATGTATGACCGACTGACTGAATTTTCGTCGAAGAAACTTCCCACAGCACAGTTGTGCCACCATGTATTTACTACGCATTGAAACTGAACCAATAAACAACTGAAAACCAGTATACAACAACAATAATACAAACCACTTTATGCTAATATTTCTTGTTTGTTTGCTTGTTTTAATTTCATTAAATTCTGCGCCACTTATATTCTGATGAAAAGCTATCATGACAAATGATAAACATGCATGCGTGTTTATATATGCGCTGTAGCACTTGGATTCTTCAACAGACGAGACAAGCTTGCTTACTCCGTTGTTATCGACTTTGTTTCAAAGCGTTCAAAGACTAAAGATAAAAAAAAATAAAGCCCCAAATCAAACGGATAATCATTTTATACAATTACGCGACAGCTAGAAATTTCAAGCTGCTTCTTCCTTAGTCTTCTTCACTTTCAACTTTTTCACTTCAATCAAACACTTTCGCATTGTTGTATACAGTTGAGCAACTTTGTACAATTCAAAAAAATAAAAATAATTTAATTAATAATCCCAGTTTCAAGTGTACAAGCATTTCAAAAATTGATCCATTTTCCTCCACCAAAACGATCTGCAACAAATAAACTGCTTTGGTGTTCGACGTGTGTTCTGGATCATAACATAAGCACAGATAAACGAAGCTGTGCTTCTTCAGTTCAAACATTCTCTATATCAATTCTCGCACTCAATCTGAGATTATAAAAAAAAACAAAATAATAAAAACATTGCAAGAATATAAATAACATATAAGTAGTATAATAATAAAAAAGATGAATTGAGAATTCACAATCGAACTGCTTTAAAAATATACATTTAAAATGCATTTAAAAATACCATAAAAAACTAAAAGTAATATCTAAAAAGAAGGTAGTAGAATGGAATGGTGGATTGCTTCATTTATCATACACCATATCCTTTCACCGATAGTTCACACGCATACAGAGAAAGAGAGAGAGAGAGAGAGATAATATTATCACGGCTGATCCTCACTGCCATCGTTGTCGTTGACGTCATCATTATCTTAAATATTAGTTGATCAAAAACAGAAAAAAAATTTATCATTATAATAAATGTTATTACTTTCCCCATTTTCAGGAATTGTAGACAAATGAGGTAATCCTGCAATACTTTTAGTCGAGCAACGAAGAGTAGCAAATTGAAAAGCAGGCTGATTTTTAATTTGGATCAATTTTGGCGATTTTTGTTGAAAAGGCTTTCTACATAGCACCAATTCGTGAAGCTCGACAATACACGTATACATTTCTGAGCCATTATCAATTGTCTTTTTAACACCAATAAAAAGTGTGATTGGAATGTCGTCCGGCGGTTCCATTCCACAAGTTTGAAAGTTTTTTCCCGGCAAATTTCCACTGGCATTTGGAGGAAGAAATCGAACCAAATCGTTGCGGTACGTAAATTTGCACTGATGCCTTCTTGAGCGACCGTCTGGTTCTACAAAAAGCGCACTCTTATATTTCACTTCTACTTGATGAACTGCCGGAGGTTGTTCAAAAGATGATGCAAATGTTGACGCGGATGGCAGTGTTGATTTGAAAATTAAAATTTCCCTCTTCTCATTTCGAATCACAGGTTCAATAAGGAAATAAATTTCCGCACCTGGATCTCGATGCGCTTCCAAACAACTGTGCGCCAAATCCTCCTTCAACAGCACCAAATATTCATTCCACGTCATTTCTAAAAATGATCAAATTCCCAATGACGTCGTCAAACTCTTTTTCACCAGAACAAGTGAAAAAAAATATATAAATCAAATCAAAATTTACCACCTTTTATTTCCTCTACATTTGGTCTGCACAATGGATAGCGTTCATCATCCAACGAACAAACTACAATATTCGTTGTCAGCTCCTCTTCCACTTTCGGCTTCTTGTCTTGTTCTTCTTGTTCAAGCTTGCAATTTCCCTGGCAACGTTCGTCATCCAACCTACAAACCGCAATCTCTTTTGTCAGCTCTTCCACTTTCGGCTTTTTGTCTTGTTCTTCTTGTCCAAGCTTGCAACTTTCCCTCTCGGATATTTCAGGCAAATCATTTTCTCCTCTGCACTGTTGACGCTCGTTCAATTGCTGCTGCTGCTGCTGCTGCTGCTCTTCGGAAATATTCGTATTTTCTGAACGCTCCAAATGGCCTCTTTGGTCAATATCCTTCATAGCGTCTTCCAACATCCTGGTCAAAAGCATGCGCATATCGAAAATAGCTAGAAGCCGCTCAACCGCTACTAGAGCAATCCTCAGTATATTATCTATGCGCCTCGACCGCGTTTCATCTCCAGAACAGTCCCGGTTCTTTTCGCTAGTTTTCAATTCATTGGCATTCTGACGACTTTCTTCTCCCACTGTATTTGACTAAACAATTGGTTAATTTAATACTATTTCATTCTGTGTGTGTGTGTAAATTTTCTATCTGCTAATTTTTTTTGTGTACCAATTTTATCATCCGAACTTTCAATCTCTTCTTCAGATAATGATTTTAACAACTTGTTCAACTTATTGATTTCTCACCTGTTTTTCCAAACCTTGCAAAATCACAGATTTTCCCGCTCGAAACGTCCCTTCACGTTCCATCTTTAAGAATTCTTCCCTCTTCAAGCGCATCTTTTCAGCCGCACGCTTCTCCCTATCACGAATTGCTCCCAACTGTAAAAATTATTCAAATGTACATTATTTCACTTTTTTCTTTTTAAACATAAATTATCAATCCACAAATATGAATATAAATCACAATTCACATACTACAATTCGTCTCTTTATCTCCCTGTATTCTTTTCGCAACTTGACCATATTGAATTTTTCACATAGTATTGCACACTGATCTTCGGGAAAGTATGCTCGGAATATTCGAAACAGCTTCATGTAATCAGCAGATTTCTGCTGAAAATAAATAAATCGCTTCATCCTATTCAACAGATTACCATCTGCTTATCTCTTTTTTTATTCTGCCCATTTTAATGTAAAAAAGTACGTAAATATTACAACAAATTCATCTGATAATTTTTTCACAACAAAATTATAAAAATTTTTAAATAATTTACCCGTCAAAATGTCAAAAATTAAATAACATCAAATGAAACTCACTCTCTCTTCAACAATATCTTCGTCAGAAGCTACTTTATTTGAAGGAGAATGTGTTCTTTGCGAATTTTCATGTACATCCGTAATGAGATCTAGAGTCTGTATAACGGGAAGACATGCTACAGTATTATCAACAACTTCATCTTCCACTTTTCCAGAAATTACAGAATGCTGTGCACCAAATTCTACCTTACGTCTCATGTAATTCATGCGGAGCTACAAAATATACAAAAAAATATTCAATTCAAAATAGTATTAAAATTCTACAAGAATAATACTTAAAAAATCATAGATATGCTTCAAAAAACAAACAAATTTTTTTTCATCCTCTCATTTCAATTTCTTACATCAACGATATTTCTTCTACTGGCATATGCTAATTCTCTTTCAAGTCGATCCTCTGAGAAATATGGAATTAAACCATATAACTTTTCCATTGGTATTGTTTTGTGAAATCGCGACAGCTCAAACGATCTTTTATAAAAACATCAATTCTTTAAAACGATAATCAATTAAAACTTACTTGTTTTACAATCTTTATGCAAATTACACTGTAAAGTTTGTCAAGGTATTGATGATAGTCAGGATTTCCACACTCTTCAATCATACGCAGATACGGTCGGAGTTTTTGGGCAAGAAGCAGTGGATTCTGAACATTCTGCAGTTTTTCATAGAATTCTAACATTTCGGGCATTGCACATAAATCCACACCAAGATACATCTTAAAATTTATTAATATAAATAAAATTTCCATTTTCCTGATAATATTTCTTCATTTTATCATCAACATAAACCATCACTGACAAAAAAGCATCATTTCATAACAGTTTATTAAATAATATTATTGATTTCATCTACTTTTTTTAATTATTAAATTTATGTAAATATTCTAATATTATACTGAAACGGAATAAACTTATTTATTCAAGAGAATTACTATTATCTGTAAAGTAATAAATAAGAGAAAAAATATACCATTTCTTTGATAAGACATCTTTTCAGTGGTAATCCTGGCCTTTTAAAAAAAGTTTTAATCAAATCTGAGCGGTCAATTAGATCATCATCGAAATACTGTGCCGAAGTTGACAAGCAATCTGCTTCAGATATAGACAATACTGCCAACAATATTCGTGTTGCCAGTCTGAAACAAAAAATAAACAATAATAATATTCATTCTTACGATAAAATAAATTCTTTCTCCATATGTGAATATTTTCATTAAAAAAATAAACAAATAAAATATTCATAAAAAGACATTACTGCACTGCCATCTTGTTTCTCTTGTCAAACCACGCTTTGTCAGCTTGTTTCCGCATGGAAAACTCTTGCAGCAAAGCTGCTGCATGGAACATAATATTGTTCGACTTCCAAAAAACCATTGCTGCTTTTTTCATATAAATTGCAAACTTTGCTGGTTTCGGATAACATCCGCTGGACGCAATTAATTTTTGAATGTTGGCAATACAAGTGCAAGCTTGCTAAATTACAAAAAATTAATATATTCAAATTATTATAAATCTTTCGCCAATATATACCTGCCATAGTTGTAGCTCAATGGAGATCTCGAGTTGTACGAAGTGGGATTTAAAATACAAAAATACTGTTTCAAATTTTGATAATTTCACTGATATTTCATCGTCATGGTATTTCTCAGCTAGTTCTTTGTGACGCATCATCTATAAAAAATAAAAGAACATACAATTTTAGATACATAAAAAAATCACGCGATTCCTTTAAGAAAATAAAAAATTAATAAATAACCAATTATTATACGCTTTAAAAAACTTATTTTAAACTTATTGCACTGATTTGTTCTGACTGCTTTATCAAAATAATTACTCATATAAACATATAATTATTCAACACATATTTTTGTAGTTAATTAATTATTCCATCCCTAATATATGTGGTATATATATAATACTTACAATATCTGCCAATTCACAAAATTCTGATTTTCGATCATATTTTAAGCAATAGTAAAAGGCTCGTTCTAGCACTGTGTGATACAATACTTCAACGCGTTGATTGTTGCTCAGCAAATGCAAACAATTTTTGTAAGATTCCCACAAATATCGAAGCCAAGGAGTCAGCTCAAAATAACCAGTTCGACCCAATGGCTCCTCTTCAGCTGCCATCGCCAACAACAGCCTAATTCATTATTTGAGTAACATTATGAAAAACAATAACGGAATTTATTTTACCGTTCAGGAGGTTCATTTAAATCAAAATCTTTTACACCAAAATTTTGTAACTGAAGTTTAGTTATCCTTGCTTTATCGTCGGCAAGCTTCAAATAATAGAGAAGAACGTCCGCGAGAGATGGAACATCCTTCTGCTGACACATTTGTAGATAATGAAGTAACATATCCCTCGCTGTTTCATCTTTTCTCAGTTCTGTGCACAAGTATAAAATCTTGATCATGAGTTGTGTGTAACCTTGGCATAACACTCGGTTATGCGCATTATTGACAAATTCTTTCAACGTTTGCAAAGCGAGCTCTTTCTTGCCATCCGAGATTAATTCTAAAAGGAATATGTTAGTCTGAAATTTTTCTTTCATTACTAGTTACCATTTGCTTTGCGCAATGCATCTGACACGTTGTCATGATGATCCATTTTGAAATTTTTCACTTCAATTCTTTCACCGGACTAGCTCGGATATCCAAATTACTATAGCTGAACAGTACATATTTTGAAAATGATGTTCAACGTTTTACTTCCTTGTACGATAAAAACGATATCCGAAACGAAACGAGATAATGATGTAATTATTCGTATTTTGCGATGTTTTTTGCCACACTTTGTCATACAAAAAAAGTATAAGTTTAACTGGTAAAAAGCAGCAAAATATCAAATGTATTCATCAATGTATTACATATGTTGATTCAAATTATTATTTTATTTATTGCATTTTATTTTTTCAGTTATAATATATATATAATTTTTTTCGAAATAAACACATTTTTTAAAGTGTTTTTTTATTATGCAAGAAAGTTTTCAATTTTTTACAAAGATTATTCAGAATTTTGATGCTACCGAATTTAATGTAATATAAAACATTAACTTGATAAGTATTATTAAATTTAATTAATTATGTAATTTAGTCAGTTTAGAAAGTATTCTTTAAAAATAAAAAATTGAAACATTTATTCAATAATGACAAGTTTTTCAGAAATATAAATATGCAACGTTTTGAAATGATTAATTTAATATTCTACAGTTGGAGTATTGTACAATTTTTATGAGATCATGCCTAAAGTGAAATCCCATTTTAATTTATTATTAAAATTTATAATATTTAAATTAATTAATTTATGACTGTGATTAAAAACTGTTAGAAATTTTATAACAATTTATGTATATTTCAATATGTCGCATGAAGTGCTATTTTTTTAATTCATATTGTAGTAAAATATTCAGTTATCAAAATACAACACACTGCTTTTGTTGCAAATTTTAAAATATAAAGTTCTGCATTGAAAAATTTTTTAAATTAATTTTCAGGTTTTTGTTTCAAATCTTTACTGCACTTAAACAAATAATTTGGAGCTTGTTTTTTTCATGTAATTTTATTAAATTCCATTATCTAAAAGAAAATTAAAATTATATTTTATATTAATAACTGGCATATTATTTTTCATAATCAACAAGAGAAAAACAATATTTTTGTAAAAATTACAGAATTAATCTTTAAAATTTTTAACTACAGTACTACCGTCTTTCTGTATTTAACTCAGTTTTCTCTGTTCGGTTTGTCTGTGCCGAATTGTAGAATTTGAATTTAAAAAATATTATGTTTTTATTTTACCAATGTAAAGGCACAGTATAAATTTTATGGTACTCGCATTCTTGCCTTGTGAAGTATGTTGCTTTTGGGAAAAGCTGTCGACCAGCTGAATGATATTACAAATGAAGCAAACAGCTCATCAAGTTTGGAAAAATTGAAAATTATACTTATTGTCAGTCTTCTTCTGTTAACTATTATCAGTTCAATTCTTCCACTGTGGTTTCGTCGTTTAGCTTTGCAGCCTAGTTCTGCAAGCCGACGACTTTTTATCTCATACATTTTCAGTGTTTTGTCATGCTTTGGTGGAGGTGTGTTTTTGGGCACTTGCATTTTAGACTTATTGCCAGATACTCGTGAAGTTTTAGACGGCGTTTTGTATGAATTGTTCGAAGAACAGTCCAGTTTCCCCTTGGCAGAATTTTTTGCTGCTATTGGCTTCAGTTTGATTTTATGCATCGAACAAGTGGTACTTTATTTACGAAATAGCCATTTCCATTATGACAACGTAACTGACAATGTTGAAACCCTGGAAACGACGGATGATGAAAACAGACCTCTTTTGGATGAGAGAAAATTACGCAGGCGATATTCGTTAGTGTCCGATAGTGGCGAAGAAGTTCACGTTGATCCGTGGTCTCATTCCGCACTTCGAGCCCTTCTCATGTTACTCACATTATCAACGCACGCTTTGTTCGAAGGTCTCGCTTTGGGATTGATCAACGATTCGACCCAGGCTGTTCAAATTTTCACCGCTCTGTCCATTCACAAATCACTGGTTGGCTTCAGCCTCGGTTTGCGTCTAGTCTCTTTTCCCACTTTGTCCAATTTAATGATTGTTTTATCTTGTTTGGCATTTTCCGCCACCGGATGTATGGGCGGTTTGATTGGTTTGATCTTGTCAGAAACTTTGCGCTCCAAAGTGGCAAAACTTATCACAGGTGCTCTTCAAGGAGTAGCGTGTGGTACATTCCTTTACATTGTCACTTTTGAAATTTTGCCTCACGAACTGAGTGCAGCAATTCAGTACACACCTCTGAAATTGTTCTCCTTCATTCTTGGCCTCGGCACAATCTCATTTTTACTGTTTTACAGTCAGAATTTTTGATCGACTTGTTTATTCATTATTATGTTTATATTTTATGAAGCGATTTACGATTATTAAATTTTACGCTGATTTGTACTGATAATAAAGAAATATTTTTTGTTTGAATTGTTTGTTATGAATAAATGAATATGTTGTTATTTGATACATGTCATATTGTTCACTCATTCCATGCATTGTTGTTCAAAGTGCTATTAGCAATTTATAGATTAATTATCGAATGGGTATTTGGTATTGGTTTGCAATTTTAATATGTTTCATTCTACTTTGTAAACCGATCAAAGGGTGAGATAATTGTTTTTGTGTTTTGTTTTTATTATTGAAAAAATTATTTTCTTTGTAGACAAATAACGAATCTATTTCTGTTTGCATTTTCGAAAGCATTCAATTGCGGTAGCATTTCCATTGACCGTTTCGGTTTCTTCTACGTCGAAGGTTTGAAATTCCGTTTTCACACCATTTGTATGGTAAAGGGTGGAATTTTTGGTTAAATATATTAAACATTAAAATAATTATTCTCAAAGGAAGTGGACAGAGTATGGTTGAAAATAAGCCCAAAGTGTGGTTCATTTTGCAGCCAATTGTTGGCATTTCATAAAAATCTGGTGCTTTGTTTTGGCTATGTACGCATTGAAGGTGCCGCGGCAGAATTTCCCAATTCTCGCAGACCCGCTTCTCAGTGGGCCAGGCTGCCAGTTCGAGCACTTTTGCAAGCTTTCCAAGTAAGACGTGCTGTTTTTCAAGTTCAGATTCAAATTGTTCAAATTATGCATTTGTTGTTGTTCTGCATTCTAGACTGTGGGTGTAGAGATGAACTCTTTCAACGTTGCCCTGCTGGATACGTTTCCCGGTTTTTTGGTCCATCTAGCAGTGGAAGGAGTTGTTCTTTATCCACTGAAAACAAGCGACACGTGAGTGTATAGCATGATTATTTTTATTTTTAAAAAAATAAATAAATTCAAGCACATTTGTTTGTTTGTAAATTATTCCATTTATTGAATTTTGAGAAAATCGAAATTGTGCACTTTTTGAAATTTGAATTTCATTTCCAACAGTAATTGTTCACGCCATGGTCGTTTGAAATTGTTAACGTTCAAAGTGTTGCGTCGTCCGAGCACGTTTTCCGCCATCTCGGCACCGCTCGATTGGTTCACACTGACCAGCGGTGTGGATTTTTCCTTCGTCTCAGGTGTCGACATTGCTCTACCGAATGTAAATTTGTTCATTTTTATTCCATTTGATAATGTAAAAAAAAGTTTTTATTTTTTCTTCAAGCATATTCAATTTGATTTTTGCAACCCGTTAGCGTCGTTTTCATACGGTAATTTTTGCAAGTTTACTTTATTTTCTTTTGTTTTTGTTCTTTTTATTTCAAATTTGTAGACTGTATCGTACTGTTGTGCGGTCGTTTACGTGGCATGACAAAATCGGCGGGAAAAACCGGTTCTGACAATCTCAGTGCGCTGTATCGACAAGTGTTGGAAACGAACTTGGATATCAATGTGTGCAACATGTTGTTGCAATTTTATTCTGAAGACTTTAAGTAATTTTCTTGTTTAAAAAAAATTTTTATTTTGTTATTTGTGTAAGCATGTTTTGAAATGATAATTTGAAAAAAAAAACAATTTTTTTCCATTAATATTCGTTCAACTGATTTCAGTTTGCTGAAATTGGAAATCATGAAAGCTAGTTGTAAAAAAACAAAGCCAAACGAAAACGTTTCTTATTTGATTCAGTGTTGTGATTTGGTATTGAAAGGCATATTGCCCAGAAGTGTGAAATTGCAAGTTCGACGACTTGAATGGTGTTCTAGTACTGTAAGTTGATGGTGGTTGTGAATTTGAAAAAAAAAAAAAGAGTACAAAATAATTTAAATAATTGATTGAAAAATTGAATTAGGCACGTGGTGGAAGTGTGGAAAAATTTGGATCCAGTTTGTTGACGGAAGATGTGCGCGCAATTTTCGCGTACAACAGTTTAATCCAGTGGTGGTTGGTCGGTTTGAAAATTCGCAAGACGTTAAGGACAGCGTTTGGACAGACGTCGAAGTGGGAAAAGAAAAACTTTTCCCGGTTGCGTTCGGTGAATATTCGCAATTGCACGGTGCTTTTGCACATGCCGGATAATGTGAATATTCAATTTATGCTTGCCAAAGCTTTTCTCTCAAAGCGGAGAAATTCAAAGTGAATAATAATTTTTTCCAAAAATTTGACTGTTTGGAATTTTTGTCTGCTTTGTTTTATATTGAAAAATTGACTGTTTTCAGAATTGAAATTGGATTTCATTCGTTCTACATGGACTTCAGCTTTGGGTACGACGGTAATTTGTCCGCCAGTCGTTCAACGCCAAAAACCCACGTCTGGGGTAATTGTTCAACATTTGGCGGCAGTTTGATCGAAGTGAGAAGAAAATTTGTTTTTTCCTTTTCATATTTCATATTTCGTGTTCCTTTTTAATTCAGCTGAACAAAGACGGCGACCGTTACAAATGTCGCGCAGTTTTCAAAGCAGTCGACTTGGAATACAGGCAAGCTTGGATTTGGGCACTTTGGCGTCTTGTGGACCAGCTTCCGGCGTCATTCGAAAATGAATCCCATTCGAAAGGTTCCGGCCAATTGTTGACCAGTTGGTTCTCGTCTTGGGATTTGTCGGTGGAATATTTGAAAATTTTCATCCCCTGCTTCGACGTGGAACGTGAGTAGCAATTTTGGCGGGACGAGATGGGAATTTCCACAATTAGTACAGTTTGTGTGTGTTGTTTATTACAGTTTGTGGTTACATCGTTGCCGAGCGTGTCAAATTTTCCACCAACAGCGACAACACGCAGCAGCAAAGTTTCCACTGCTCTGCGGACACGCTGAAAAGCGGCTATATGGAAATTCCGTCACCGTCAACCAACGTATGTGTCGCAATTTTTTAATTTTACACTTTCAAAAGGAAAAAAAAGCATCTATATTTGTTGACAGGTTGAATTGGATTCGATGCGCGTGAAAAACAAGCACGAAAGCTGCTTGTTCGGATTTTCATTTTTTCTAAATCGACAACAAAAGGTAGAGTGGTGAAGACGTTTGGTGAAATCTTTTCTTACTGTACTGTTGTTGAATTGCAGCGTGTCGCCGTTACTGTAGAGCGGAACGTGCGCTTGAATTGGAGTCCAGTGTTGCACATGATTTTCTTGAACGTTTACAAAAGTGCCAACGCGTTTTGCGCATTCGTCAATAACAGTAGTTTGTTTGTTTTTGCAAATTTTAAGTTTTAATTTTTTTTTAAATATTCAGACAATGCTAATCATCGACAGAAGAATAACAAGCAAAAGTGGAAGCAGAAAAAGGAGAACAAGGGCGGTGATTTTTTTGAATATTGGAATTCTTTTGAAATCGCTTTGCTATTCGACAACGGCCTTTGCGTCCAATTCAGTTTTCCCGAACAACACGAGTAATGATGATAAATGATAAAAATTTTCACATTGAATTTTGTTTTTTAATTTGAAATAATTTCGTTCGCTCAGATTGCAGTTTAATTTTTCAACTTTGAAAATTGCATATCTGGATGATGTGCCCCAATTTGAAACGTGCAGCGTTTCGATAATTTGCGACAATCATCCAATCTTCCTGTTCAAAGTATGTGCGCACGTTCAAATTAGAAATGCATCTTAATATTGGTTTTTTTATTTTTGTTCTTTTTTTAATGAAAATTATACCAGGATGTTAATGTTGAAAAGAGAGCAAACTATGAGCCGTTCGTATTGATCCGTCAGTCGAACGAATCTTTGCAGACAAAGACCAATTCATGTTGGATTTGGAAAAGTAACATTTTTATTTCTTTTCGAATTATTATTATTATTATTATAATTATTGTTTCAGTTTCTACATTGTCTGTTGTTTTCCCTTATGGTTACCGTTTTGCTGCAATGCATCAACAGGCAATATTGAAACTTTCAAATTTGAATTTGAATTCCAATTGTGATATTTATCATTTATTTATTCAGATTTGTAATACTTGGAAATGGCTACGATCGTTGCACTTCAACAATCCCACTGGAACAGTGCTTTTCAGTGATTGGCACATCAAGATTCAGGTATATATATATATATATTTGTTGTTGTTATTTATAATAAATTGAATTTAAATTCTGTTTCAGAGTTTTAGTTTAGAATTGTGCGATGATCCTTTTGAAGTGAAATTGAACGACAATTATATGGTAAATGAAACTGAGCATTTTTAAATTTCGTATAATATTTCATTTCATTTCAGCTGATGATGGACGAGTGCTGCGAAGCGCACCGTCGTCACGCGATTTTAAAACGTCGACTTGCCAGGAGAAACGTTGCTTCACCATTTTATCCGAGTATTGATTGTTAGTTTTATTGAAATTTCTTCAATAATTAATTATTCGCAATCTTCAGAATCGGATGAACATGAATTGTACATGGGTTTGCAGCGTAAAAATGCATCCATATACATCCAGAGGTCGAATACACTTTACAACGGCAAGCCGAGTCGAACAGGCTTGTTCACTTGGTATGTGGATTTTGTCGATTTGGTCGTAATTGCCGACTCTGGTCTGTTCGGTTCCGAAAAGTTGAGCAGCGAAATTCGCACACTGGATGCGGACAGGTTGATTCAATTTGAATGAATATTGGTGAACATGTATATTTGGGATGCTCTTTTTAAAAAAAATTGTTTTTTCAGTCCGTGGCCGTGGAATCCAAGTTTTGGAATTTTGTTCGGCCGGTATGTTGATTTCCATTTTGACAAGCTGTTCGCCCGCATGCGGGATTATCCGTTGCCATATTTGGATATCAGTGATTGTTCCATACGTGGAAAATTGATCGGATGTGAAATGAAAGGCGACGAAAATAGTATACATTTTAATGTTGAAATATTCAATTAATAAACTAATTTTGTTTGTTCAACAGGTGAACAGGAGTTCAATTTTGTCGTTGGTCACAAATTTGGCGACGTCACGTTGCGTCATTTTCTAGCTTTGTTGAAGTATTTTTACGATTTGAACACGGGTAATGTTTTAAAAATGAAATACGACTGACGTTCAATCAATTTGGTTTTTTCTTCAGTGATAGGTGAATTGCGATGGACATACGGCCCGTGCTGGGATCCGTGTTTGTCGATGATCAGCGCCTGTTGGGAATTGGTGAACAGACCGTCGTTGGATCCAAGTCCCCGGCTACCGTTCTGGGATCGGATACGTCTGTTGCTTCACGGTCGTCTCAGGGTTCGTTGTGGACAAGTTGTAACTTCAATCTTGGCCAGTGCTGATCCGTACAACGGCACCGAGAGATTGGAATGCACTTGGGATCAGTTGATCTTGGAATGGACGAATGGTTTGTTTGTCTCTGTTTGTCTTTGTTGGTTTGTCAAATGAATTTTCACAGGCGTTGTAATGCTGAAGTGCGATTTCGACATGAGCGTTCGGACCGCATCCAAATACGACGATTGTCAGCTTCTTCACGTTCCAAAATGCAAAATGATGTTGGGGAAATATTTTTTCTTTGCTTGAATCGAACATACATATATTCATTTGCTTGCTTCTCTTTTGACAGAATGAGAATGGATTGGATTTGTTGCGGAAATCCGAACAACCATTACGCGGTCGTACTGTGCGCACCGAATAAGTTGCCCAATCGAACGGACGATCAGCCGCACGATTCGTACAGGCAATTTCGTTCCAGTCACTTGAACATCTCTCTGGTAATTGACGTGCAAGGCGAAGAATGCCTACCCGAAGCTCAATTTTACACCAACACTTTCCGTTGGTTGGCTAGACTGCGGGTTATATATATGTACTTTTTTGATGTTCAACTTTGTTGTTCTCAACTTTTGGTTTTGTAGAATACCATTTCGGCAATCAACCGGCCAATTCGACGAGGTCCCCTGTACAAGAACATCCGCGCGCCTCGGGCTCAGCTCAGTCGTCATTACAAGTACAGTATACAAATGAGATTGCAATTGAAATTTGAAGCCGTGTTGTTGTTGTTGTTGTTGCAGAAGTGTTGTGTTTTTGATAAAATTTCCGAAATTTTTCGTCACCTACCGGCCGTCGTTTTCCACCAACAAAGGGGTCCGGTTGACTTGTGAAGCGTTACGCTTTCATACGGCTTTTCAATTGCACTTCGAAAGCTCACCGTCGACGCCCAACCTCCGCCGGCGTAAGCGGATGAAAATCGCCACCGACTTCACCGACGCCGAAGCCAAGCAAGTCGACGTGCACGTATTCTCCAACTGCAAGGTCTGTCAGTCGATCATTTTTAAGAACAGCACGCCTTTAAACTATCCATTTGTTCACATTTATGTGATAATATTGGGAATGTGGATTCTTGATTTTTTTTCTTTTCGATTTTCCATTTCAGCTCGAAGAAATTGAAGAACGAAAGTCGTTTTTGATCGGCGTCGAAAAGTCAGTCTTGAATAATTGAATTGTTCAAATTCGATGACAACTAACTGTTTGGTGTTCTTTTCTTTCAGACTTGCCTATTTTCGTGAGCTGACAGCGTTGAAAAGAGACAATCCGGTGAGTTTTGTGTCGTCAAAAGCTTTTTCGTCATTTGGCCAAACAACAAACGCGACCAGTTGTCGATTTGCATTTTCAGGCGATGACTCACAAAGTTTCCGTGTACAACGTGCGCGGCATTTGGACCGAATACAACCGAGATATCGTACTGTGGATATACGATAACGTACAAAAATCGCAGGTACAATTTTTTTTGTTTTCCAATATTTGTTTCTTTGTCATTGTTGTTGTTGTTGTTGTTGTTGTTGTTGTTGTTGCTGTTTTCAACTGATAATAATAATAATTGAGTGATTTTTTCTTTATTTGTTTAGACTCTTCGACGAAACTTGTCAACTCAAGCAACGAAGCCGCTTCTGACTGGCAGCAGAGAAATGGTAGGTTTATTTGAAGTGAAATTTTTAATTTGTATAATTTTCTTCTTCTTTTTCTTTTTGTTCAAACAGCCCAAGTTTGAAGGTTCAGTCGACGTGGATCCGACGGAGATTGTCACTCCGCCGAGCAATATGGAAAGTGAAATGCTTCAACAATTGATCACTGAATCCAATCTCAAATCCGTCGCTTATTGTGAAGAGGTGCAGTTGTTGTTGTTGTTGTTGTTGTTGTTGTTAATTTTTGATAATTTTCCTTTCCGTTTCAGAATGCAGATTCCAAAACTGACGATCTAGTTGGCGTGGGCATGTCCAGTGATTCGGACGTTGTTTTCACCAAATGGCAAGGTATGCAAATTAATTGCTTGATTTTTTTTGTCACACTGTCTTTTTTTGATCGTGCACAGTTGAACTGGTGAATGTGCAAGTGGCGTTGCGCGGCTGCAACAGCAGCGGTTATTTGTTGTGCACGGCGGCGCACGGCAAGCTCACCCTGCGCAAACACCGGCCGGCCTGGAGGGGCAGCCAACTGTTGGACAAGAGCACACTGATAGCCACGCTCAGCGGCATGCAGTATTACGCCACCGTCGACGGTGACGAGCAGGAGAGTTGCCATTCGACCGCAGGAAACTGGGGTCGGTCGCCATCGTCGTCGTGTGGCGCCGACACCGCCCTTTCCTTGTCTGTGCTCGACGACGAGCCGGCCGTTCGTTGTTCTTATAGTCGACTTTCTTCGTCTTCATCCTCGTCGTCGTCGTCCTCGTCTTCGTCCTTGTCGTCGTCGGATGCTTGTTGTGAACCGTCGCCGGCGCCCGGCAAGTGCCGTTCTCTGGGCTCTCTGGTCAGTCCGCCGTCGCCGACGGACGACTGGCACCGTAGCGTCGGCGATTTGAGGTGTAGCGTCGGCCGCGTGCCGTTGCTCCACCCCGACGACGACGACGACGACGGCGACGACGTGGACTTCGACCGGCGGTCGAATGCCGAAGCAGGCGACGTGCCAACCCGACGGGCCGACCAGATCCAATGGCTGACCAAAGAACTGGTGCAGGAGAACGTCAACTGCGCCAAGAACGCGTTCGACGTTGTCGTCCAGCGTGTAATTGACGAAGCCCATTCGGCCGGCGGCGTTATTCCCGGTATAGTGGTCAGTTGACGACTTATGGACGGTCGATTTTGATTGGTTGAAATATTTAGAAAGTGCGATGCAAGGCGGCAAATTGCAGCGAATCATATCCCGGTGCAGTTGTGAAGTGCGCATTTCGAGTTTCAGCGAAAATTTCGACGCGGCCGAATTGGAAAAATTTCTAGTCAAAGTGAGTTGTCGAATAAACATTAATACTGTTGGGTGGTATTGAAATTTTTTTTTAAATCTAATTCAATAATGTTGTTGTTGTTGTTGTTCAGCTGGAAAACAATCACAAAGAAAGTGAATACGATCCGGCCGACTGTGTTACAGTAATCCACCCGACGCTGACCATTTACACAAGTTCTGTACGTGTTTTTATTTGAATTGAGTTGGACTTTCGATTTTTGTTTTTTTTTTCACTTTTCAGTCTCAGTATTATATGATTTTGGATATTGTGAACAATTTGATACTTTACGTCGATCCGCAGAAGAAGGTCTGTTTGTTTTCTTTTTTTTTTTTGGAAAAAATCAATTTCAATTTCTCGTAGAAAAGTGCGGAAAAGTTGCAAAAATTTCGATTCGAAGTTCAACTGCTCGGCCGTGAACGGCTGCGTTCCAACATTTTGGTCTTGCAAAACGAAGCGCGCCTTCTCATAGCCAAAAACAAAGCTCGCGAGCTGGAACTCTACCACTGCATGCAACACATGCTTGACAATGACAAGTTTGTTCTTTTGTTTGTTTGTTTGTTTGTTTATTTGTTTACTTCAACAACAAGTACAGGTTCGAAGAAAGATTTGCTCTGTTGGAGAAATTGTTGGAAGAAAGCAAAGAGTTGTTGGCCGCCAAAAGCGACGATCTGCACATGGCAATCAGGTAATTTGAATTGACTTTCAATTGTTTTGTAAGTGTTGTTGTTGTTGTTGTTGTTGTTACATGTTGAAATTTATCCATCTTTTTGTATGTCAACTTTTTTTTCAGTTGTCTCAAAGAGAAACAATTGCACCGTAGTCGTCGTCCTCTTGGCAATCGGGAGCGAAGTGGTAAAAAATTTTAAATTTTCAAACAACAATATTTGTTGTTTTCAAATTAACATCCGGATATAGATTTGCAATCGGCCGTTGCTAGACGGTTCGAAGTCAGTCTCCAAGAAGTTCAATGGTACTTGACCGAAGCAAATGGACAACTTGGTTTAGCTGAGATACAGTTGCAGAAATTTCTGTATTATTATTATTATTGTTGTTGTTTTATTTTGAATTTTCCATTGTACAATATTTGTGTAATTTTTAGTTATACAAAAGTGTCACGTATCAACGATTCTGGAGAGCATGTTTTGGAAATTTCCAAAATAAAAATACTCAACATGTTGCCCAATTCGCCGTTCAAGGTAAATTTTAATTTTTGTTTAAATTGAATTATAAATTTCCTTTTTAAAGGAAGTTTTGCAAATGAAATCACAGAACGAAAACGTGCGCAAACCGGCCGTTAGTATAATGTGCCGTGAATTAGCTCCAGGTTGTGTGTGTGTGTGAGACTTATCACACAATTCATTGTTGTTGTTGTTGTTGTTGTTGTTTATTTGTTTATTTATCATCCAGTTGGAGGAATATCAGTTTTGGAACATTTCGAAGTGACCGTCCGACCGATGCACGTCATGTTGACTTATTCATTTTTCAACGCCATGATGAACTTCTTCTTTCCGAATCGAAGCGACGACCAGCACGGCTCAACTTCCGAAAAAGACGGCAGATCGTCGTCGAAGAAGCGAAAAAGTCGTTTCAAGGTAATCAAAAATTTGCATACACGAAATCGGCGCATTTTATGTTGTTGTTGTTGTTGTTGTGCAGCTGAAACTTGTCCAACAGTCGCTTTTGCCCAGAAAACGATGGCTAACCCAAGAATCCGGCAGCTACTTAGACTTGATGAAAGTAAAAATGACTTGATCATTTGCATATTTTTCTTTTTGAATTTTTCACCTTATTCAACGTCTTCAGTCACGAGCGGCGAAGAATAAATTTTTCTTCAACATTCGGGTCAACGAGGTGCCGATGAATGTTACTTATAAGGTAAAGTATATCATCTTCTTTTTTGATGATGATGATGATGAAATATTCTTTACAATATTGCTCCAATTCTATAATGTATATTGTAAATTTTTACAGGGTATCAAGAGCAGCTATATTGACAATTTTAAAAATTTTGATCTCACTTTTCCGCTCATTGAATACAACAATCAAAATTGGACTTGGCTCGATTTAGCGATGGCCATCAAATCGAGAAGTCTTCGTGTTTTTGTCAATCAGGTCAGGTTCAAGAAAATTTGCTTTTCTTTTCTTCGCGTCATATGAAAATTTACATACGCACTGCTTTGCGCAGGATGTGCTCGTTGGGTGTATGGTAATTTTTTTTGTTCTGTTTTGATTTCAGGTAGTCAAAAGGAAATTGCTCAAATCGCAAATAACTCCGCTATTCAAAAGATCCAAATCCAGGAAAGGTGACGAATTGGACGAAAAGGATAAGAAGCGCATAGTGTTGGGTGCCAAATTGACGAGGGTTTTTCTTTTGTTTTAACTGAATTTAAATTTTCATCAATTTGTTTATTGAAATTTAATTTTTCATTCATTTTAGTCTTTTTCTGAGAAAAATTTGAAAAAAACCGTCACTTCGACAATTTTTGGAGAAGTGTAACGACAATTTATGCAATGGATAAAAAATATGCAGCTTCTATTCAATTAGAATGCTTACAATAATTGCATAGTTGCTGAATTTCGATGATCTCTTCTACTAACACTGATGATTTGAAATTTCAAAAACACGAAATACTTGCTTGCATCTATCATATGCAATTGGACAACGGTTGGTATGAAAAATTTTTCAAAGTGCAATTATTTAAAATTCACTATTATTATTATCTATCTATTGTACAATTTTTGCAGTTTATAATCGAACCGTTTTCCATCTTTTCAAAATTGTTTTACCACGACCATTATATAATTTTTTACGTTGTCGTTTTTCTTCTTCTTCTATTAAATAATTTTTTATTTACGAACAACAAATAAATAACCATAGATCACGTTTTCTTTTACATTCATTTTATCATTCTCCATTCAACAACCTCGCCACCGCCCCCCTCTCCCCCATTTGACGTTAATTTGTGCAGATTATCACGGGCGTTATGCAAATTTTACAATGCTGCAACGAGGTTTGTTTGCAAAGTTTATTTTCTTATTTTTGTGCAGCCGAAGTGTCGATGTATGTATTATAGTCATTTTGTGCTGTTTGTCCTGTTTATTTTCTTCTGGTTTGCAAGCTGAAGAATTAATCCGGTTTTATTGGGGCGGCAATCACCAAATTTGAGGATGTGCTTTTGTTCGACAATAACAGCGAAATAGCACAATGAACATTCCGTAGAAGAACATTGTCGCGCTGTATTATTCTATACATGTGATGTAATTAAGCAATCTGGTCGGGGATAGTTGATATATTGGAATAATGATAATGATTCTTTTTGCTTTTTATACATTTTCTCCATGTTGTGCTGTGTGAAAATTGTTCTGCGCAATGTTGTTATCAAGCCGGAACGATATTTTTGGTTTGTTCGCTTTGAACAGGCAAGACAAGAGAAAAAATTATTAGCGACAGTCTTCTCTCAAAGAGGTCAGTGAAATTGGTAAGTATCGATTGCATTCATTGTTCGGGTTTTTGATTACCATCTCTTACCTTCAGGGGGTTGTTTGTTTCGCTTCCAGTGAGAAGCGTTCGTTGGTTCATTTTTCTCGAACAGTAGCTGAATTTGAAGCCACTGTAATAATTAATATCTGCCCGGTCAGCTTAGCCTGAAAAAGTCCAATTTTTCCAACGAACCTGATGACGACCACACCTTCAACTGCCGTTGACTTTGATCACATTCTCCAATCTGTCGGCTCTTTTGGACTTTATCAGCGTCTCATATTGATACTCTTGTCCATTCCGTCTTCTCTCATAAGCTCTTGGGTCGCTTTTGCTCAGGTGAAAAAAAAATAATTTTATTTATTCAATTGTTTTTTTATTATTATGTTGAAGATTTTCGCAGCCGCTTCACCTCAACACACGTGCTTTGTACCCAGGGACTTTATTACAATTAATATGACCGATGAAGAATGGAAAAATTCGACAATACCATTGGAAGATGATGATAATGCTTATTTTCACAGAACTGTGAAATTCAGCAAATGTAAGCAATTTGACACTGAAATAATTGATCACAAGATAATTATAAACAAATCTTCCATCGTCGACTGCAAATACGGTTGGAATTACAATCATGACATTTACGACACCACTATTGTGACCGATGTAATTTGAATTTTATTATTATTTTTTTAATATTGAATTGGCCTTCAGCTGTGTATTGTATTGCAGATGAATCTTGTCTGCTATCATGATTTCTGGCCTGCTTTTTCTTTGATGGCTTTCAATATTGGCGGCTTATTTGGTAATTTTTTTATCGGCCACATCGCTGACAGGTATATCTTTTTTAATGTTCTAAATTTTTTCACCATTCGTTAATTATCATCTGTTGTATAAGATTTTCTTCTATAATTATTAATTGTGCCACATTTCGGAGCTGTAAAGTAAGTTTTCTTTTTTTTTTCAAATGTTATCTTGTTGAGTTGAGCTTCTATTTTCTTCAGTTCCTCATACAACAATGCACAGTACAGTAATGAATTAGTCGTCGACGTAGGCAGATTTTTCGATTTTCACACAAATGTTAATTAATCATCATAAACTGGAATGTGCGTGATGTTTTTTAATCTAATTTTCCATTTTTTCTTTTCGTAAATGATGAAAAATACTGTAGTAGTGAAACTGCATTTTTTTTCTTGAGAATTGCATTCTACTTAGGAAGTTGTGAATTTTCAACTTTGACAAAAATTTTCAGTTGAAGACGTCAGAATGTCATTTTAATAGATTTTTGCACTACACTTGGCCATTTTACAAGCAAATGTTTGTTATTCATAAATCTTATCTTGTCACACTGTGTGTGATTTATTGATTTTCAAGTGCAACTTTTATTTCCCGCATGTTAATTTAATTGAATATACAAATATGTAACATTAGCATATCATCATTAATTAATTAATTAATTTATTTATTTATTTATTTATTTATTTTGTGAGTAAAAATTTTAGATATGGTCGGAAAATAGCATTGTTTCTCATGCTGGCGGTGATCAGCATTTTTGGAACTGCCAGTGCATTTGCCACCGACATTTACACTTATGTGGCGTTGCGATTTTTCGTCGGCTCTACTTTTCCAGCGTTGTTCAGTCTACCATTTGTAATAGGTTTAACAATTTTTTTATTTTGAGCAATTTTTTTCATTTTGCTTACAATGAAACTGTCTCTTCACAGGCATTGAATTGTCAGGTCCCCAGTATCGCATAATGTTGAATACTGCTTTTTGTACATTTTTCGGTCTGAGCTTTTGCCTTCTCTGCTTCATCGCATCGCTTCTACGCAACTGGAGACATCTGCTGATTGTCACTTCTGCTCCATCCGCTGTGTATCTCATCTTTTGGTGGTTTGTAATTTACACATTTTTCTAAACCAATTTTCAGACTTTTTTTTTTCAATGCTGCAAAAAAATTCTTCTTCTTTTTTTTCTGCATACTTTTCAGTCCTGTTTGTTGTTATCGGTTTGACAAAATTGTGCAAATTTTGATTCAATTTATCTTTCTTCAGGATCATTCCCGAATCTCCCAGGTGGTTACTGTTGAAAAAGCGTTACAGTCAAGCTAGTGACATTCTTGTTCGCGCAGCTCGATTCAACCGCCGCTCAGTTTCTCGACAAGACATTTATGAAAAATGTGTACAGATATTTTATTTATTTTCAATTCAATAATATTTTTTAATAATGTTAAATTGAATGTTTGTTTGTTCTTGTTTTTCAAGCGGCAGGTTGGTGCAGTGGAGCAAGAGGGCCAAGCGTCGTTTGGTAGCGAGCCGACCGTGCTGGACTTGTTCCGTACACCGAATTTGCGCAAAATAGCAATTTTGGTCACTTATATTTGGTAAGCAAATATTAAAAATGAAGAAAATATTGTTTAAAAAAGATTCTGTTGTTTTTTTGTGCTTATTTCGCACAACGGAGGCTAGTTGGCTAGTTTGGTATTTTTATTGAACTTGAAAACCTTTAGTTGTCTGTAAAAAATTTAGTTGTTCGTTCACTGATCCTCACTGAAACTGTGACATGTCCGTGTCCGTGTGAAAAATCATTTTCGCTATTTTTTCCATTTTTCAATGAAATAATTACCCTAAAATTACAATTCAAGTATTAAAAACAATATTGGCTGAATGAGCGTATTGTATTGATGATTTGGATGAAAAATATGATAATTTGAAAATTATAAAAGAAAAATTATTCCTGTCAATTCAACCAACCAAGGAGAAAGTTCTTGTCTGTTTGTATTTTGAAATCAATATTTTTGCATATATTGTGAAAATCAACAGATGCATGTAATTTATTTTTCTATTTTTATTCTAAATTAATGATATTATTATTATTGAAGTTAAGAAAAATCTTCATCAACTTATTTGTTGATCGATTTTGTTATTCTGTATGTCTTTCAATATTTCACGTAATGTTAACGTATGTGTGTTTAACAATAATTATTTGTATTTCCTTTTTTTAATGTTTTGATTCTTTAAGCTCAGATAAAATTACTGATCATTTTTACTACTGCAGAAAAGATATATCTGTCTATATGTATGTATTGAAATTATTATATCCATTCAGTGGACGGATGTTCAGGCTTGTCAATTCAACCGTTTACAATGGTCTCATATACGATGTGCCAAACATGCAGTTGAATGATTATGCAAATTTGGCACTCAGTGCGGCGGTAGAAGTGCCGGCTAGCTTGATCACATGGCCAATGATTAACAATTTTGGACGACGGTGTTCGTTGACGTCAACAATGCTTTTCGGCGGTGCAGTTACGCTCAGTGCTATCTTCTTTGCCAACAGTATGCTATTTTCCAAAATTTTATTTTACTTATTTAATATTTTGTAATAGTGAAATTTCTTTTGTTTCTTTTTTTTCGTAGCGCACCCGTGGGTTGAAGGAGGTTTAGCAGCTGTTGGAAAATTTGCCATATCCGCATCATTTACAATTATCTATGCATACGCTTCTGAACTTTATCCAACCGAAAGTCGTGCCATTGGTATTGGCTGGAGTTCGGTTGTCGCTTTGTTAGGAGTAATTACTGCACCTTACATTATTTATCTGGTAATGCGACACTGTTGTTGTTGTTGTTGTTTCAAATGCAAAAACAGCTTTGTGTTTTATATAATTAAAATTACAGACTAGTGACGTAAGAGCGTTACCGTTGATGATCATGGGCGTGTTGACGATATCCGGCGGCATTTTGGCGCTTCTTTTACCGGAAACACGTAACATCCGACTTCCGGAGACAATCGAAGAAGCCGAAGTACTTTACCAGACCAGCACCGCCACCAAACGGTTCTGCAATCTCGCGAGACGTGGTCATCGCCATTCAAATCGGACTAATGATGCACAAAGTGACAGTGACAATACTGTCGTGGAACGTTTTCTCATTCGATGAAAACTGGCAACAACACCTTTTTACATTGCCAATTTTATTATCATTCGCAAAATCAAAGCATCCTCTATCTTGTGTTTTAAAATGATTCGTCTTGTAAAGGTGAGTGAGTGTGTAGTATTATAATTTTGGCGAACTAAAAAAAAGCAACAATTGCGTAAGCTTTGTTCTTTTTTTCAAATTTTTTATATTTTGTTTAATATTTTAATTCATTTGGACAAATCAATCAATCATCAACAGCATAAATGAAGATAATTTATGCCTTTTATTTTCTATTCGTCCATGTAATCATCAGCCACAAAGTGCGCATGACATGCAAGCATGCACACAAAAAACATAATCATACTCGCATACTGAAAACATTCATACGTTCCTATATTTCCAAATGGAAAACAACTCAAACAAAGAGAAAACAATGTATGGATGAATGGATGGACAGACGGACGGACAGATGGATGGATGGATGGATGGATGTGTAGATGAATAAATGATAGGTAGTTATGTTGAAAGGTAGAAGACAAAGAGTAGGTAGGTAGGTAGGTAGGTAGGTAGGAAAGATGGAAATTTTTTTTTCATTTGAAACCCAACGGAAAGCAAAGACAGTAATTATTATTAATCAATAAACAAAAGCCGAATTGATTCGTTCCATATTACACATTATTGTCATCATCACGTCACAAAAATGGCTAGCGAAAAAGAAGAACAACGCATGTATTGAATTAAACAAGCGTGTCAACATCACATCATCATAAGCTAAGCGTAAAAGCGGACAAAACACCTGTTTTACAGATGAGAATAATGACAATTTAAAAAACACCTCAAAAATGACCACATATGTATATGTATGTATATATAATGAATGAATGATGAAAGAAAGATATTTCCCATCAACAAGAGAAGAATAAGAAGAAGAAGATGATGATGATTATATGATAATGATGAAGCAAATGTCAGTTTGGTTCGTTCGTTGCTAAATTGCAGCGATAATGGTGAAATACATTGTGCTACACATGTGTAGTGAGAAATACCGTTCTGATGACAGTAGCGACGTATTAATTTTGATGAGTATGTAGGTAGGTAGGTAGGTAGTAGGTAGGTTATTAGGGTGAGTTGATGATAAAAAATTTCACACGCCATATGACAATTCTTTTTCTTTCTTTTTAGATAAAGCCAAATTTTTCACCAAAAAAAGAGAAAATTAATTGTTGAAAAAAAAGAAAGAAAAAAGAATATCATCTACCAGTAATCGACGAATACCGGTGGTAAAGTTTGTAAAAATCTGATGAAGAGAACAGAGAGGCAGAGAGGGACAGATGAAAGTTGAAAATTGTTGAATTCAGTTCCGCTAGTTTCCTATCCAACAATGAATGAATGCTGAACAGCAGGCAGGTAGGGAAGGAGGGTGGGAGCTGGGATCCCGCTATTTCCGTTCCGTTGGAGCAAAACAGAACAACAGAACAAACAAACAAACAAACAAACAAACAGAGAACAAACAAACAAGTTGAAACAAAGAAAATAGACGAACGTGGAATAGCAAAGTTGAACGGTAAAATGAAGCTGAAGCTTGAAAATGAAAGTAGAGGCGTTGAAATTGTCAGAAATGGATATTTTTCATATTGGATAATTAATTAGTGTGAAAAACGCGTACACTGTGTGTCTGTTGTCATCGCAGAACAATCAACGCGTTGTATTTTGCTTCTTGCACTCACTCATATATATATATATATATATATATATATATGTATATGTATATATATATATATATATATCGTCACACTGTGATTGGAAATGAATAAAATTCTGCCCATGGCAACGGAATGAAGAAATTTTTCAAACGAAACATCATCTCCCAAGCAGACCAGAGGTCTCATCGTCGGAAATAATTAATCAATAATTAAAACAATAAAAAAAAGAAGAACAAATACAAACCGGCCGAACTCTGTGAGCCCACCCTCTACCTTTGCATGTCAAATGTACATTTCTGTATGTGCATGTGGTGGGTGTGTGGAAAAATAAATGTTGCACCAGTGGAAATGATAAAAGAAAAATTGCCAATCGAAGAGGGTAGTAGAGTCGACACAGTGGTAAGAGAAAGAAAATACAGACTGATCAAAATACTAGTATACGATTGTTTCCAAAGTCGACCACGTAAACCTTGCCGTCCGGTGAGACGCAGACGTCGGTGGGCGTGTCCATGAACGGCCGACCGTGGTGGTGCTGGTTGGCGGTGCCGTTGGCGATACTGGTGCCGCGACCGCAGTCGATTGAAGCGATGAAGTTCATCTGAGGCGAGAAAATTTGAATCCGATTGTTGCGACTGTCGGCAACGAACAAATTGCCCTGGGTGTCGACGTCGATTCCTTGCGGACGACGGAAATGAGCCTCGGCGTCGCCTTCGACACCGTGCATGGTCACCCGGCCGGCGGCCAAGTCGTACACGACCAGACGGTGGTTGTTGAAGTCGGTGCAGAAGAGCCGACGCCCGTCCGGACCGAACGCCACACCCCGGGGCGAGTCGAACTGCTTGTAATACAATGCCTGCTCGTATCCGAACTTGCGCCAGAACAGGCCGTTGGCGGTGAACAGTTGAACGCGGTGGTTGCGAGTGTCTGAGACGGCGATGATGTCGTCGGGCGAGACGGCCACGCCCCAGGGATAATTGAACTGGCCGACGTCGCGGCCCTTTTCGCCGAATTTCAGCTTGAACAGACCGTTCGATGTGAACACTTGCACCCGGTGGTTGTCCTTGTCGACAACGACGATGTCGTTGGAGCTGGTCACCGCCACACCCGCCGGTCGGTCGAACTGACCGTCCCGGCAGCCCTGACAGCCGAACTTTGTCAAGAACCTGCCCTCGCTGTCGAATATCTGAATCCGGTGGTTGGTACGATCGGCGACGATGATTCGATTCAGCTTGTCACAAGCAATGCCCCAGGGTCGGTAGAGCTGACCGTCGCCGCTGCCCTGCGAGCAGAACCGATTGGTCGGATAGCGACCGCTGACAGTTAAATAGCTGCGTCCCCCATTGACCGACAACTTCAGCGGACAATTCGGCATCGCCTGTCCCCGTACGAACAAGCTGACCTTCAACAAACAAACAAACAAACATACAATACACAATGCATATACCACCATGCTAACCGAGACACGTACCAAATGTTCACCTTCCATTCTGGGTGTGAAGGTGCAAGTATACTTGCCGTCGTTGCGGTCCACAACCTGCATGTACTCGAAAACACCGTTCGGCTGTTGAACCACCCCGCTGACCAAATCCCCGCCCACGCGCAGCGGTTGATTGAAATAATCTATCGTCTCCACCATGTACATGACATTTGCATCTGCAAAAAGGAAGCACAAAAATTATACAATTTGAAAACAGCAAACCGATTCACAATCAACCGTATCCAATCACGTGCTACAACGGTACGAATACAACATCTCTCTCTCCCTCTCTGCACCACATCATTCACATCGAAAGGCAATTTGATCTAGCTCAACTGTGCGTAATCAAAGCAACTTTTGAATATGATTTTCAAAAAAAAAAGAAACAAATCTTCCTGAAAACAATGCAATTCTGTCAACCGACCAAAATCCTGATTTGATGACAATCAATTACCCGACAATTGGCTTGGAAAAGAAATTTTTACCCTTCTTCTATTGCTCCCAACTAAATCAAATCATCTCCATTCTAATATTGTAAAATTTCATTATTTATTAATCTTCAAGTACAATTTCTTCTCTTCAGAGATTTCAATCATCATTTTACGTCACAGCATATTTATTTTCATTAATTTCTCTTTTTTTGAACTTCATTTCAAAATATATATAACATCTTCTTTGATTGTACTTTTGAATGACGGACGCATTGTGAAATTAATAAAAGATAATTCAAATTTTCCTTGTAAAGGTGAACGAATTCTCAAAAGTGACAATTTCCGCAAGGGAAACCTTGTAAATCGACTTTCACAGCGACACGTTCGCTAAATAACAAAATTATTCTCCATTCAACCAACATCAATAATATGCAAATATGTAATAAATGTATTTTTTTTCTCTTTTTATAATCAATTTGAAATTTAAAAATTCTAACTTGAATCAATTATAAAATGGAAAAATGAAAACAATTACAGTACTCTGCTATTATTATTATCATTTTTGTAACCAGAATGAAAGAAACACCAGTTTTCCACTGAAAGTGCATTGACCAAAAGCAGTCGAAATAGAAACACAAAAAAAAAATACACTGTGCCAGGGACGAACAATTGCTTGTCTGTAACAACTGCCGTTGACATACAATCCTCCCTTTGGCCAATTTCCAATTTCAGGATGTACATATACAACATACGTACATCCATATATACACATATATATACATATAGATATCTTTCCCCTGTTTCATTAACATTATCACAACCCTCAGGCTTTTCCTTAATTACTCGACAGTAAAATCAATAAATGTATGAACAAAAACATTTTTTATGCAATAACCTTGGATAAGGTAACAACTGAAACCTGTCCCTACTTAAAATTCAAACGTCACCATTTTTATTCTTATTGCTCGTTTCTCCCACACAATTATCGCATACATCACTGTACTTATTTAAGCAAGCAATTTTTATACGTCACCAATTTTCGTTTCCTTGTAAAACCGGATGTGATTTTTCCAAAACAAAACATACAATTATTAAACAAAAAATATCCATGTATTGTAATATGGTCGAAAAAAGATAATATGAAAGAAGAAGAAGAAACAAAAAAAAACAAAACGAACATACGATACCTTTGACACATTGGCGACCATTTTCACCGTAAACGACCGAATGAATCGGACTGGCGTTGGTTTTCAAACCACCGGCTTGTTGTATGGTCATCAAAATGAACGGCTTGGGTGACAAAAACGCGAGGTTGTCATCTTCGTGAGGCATCAGCTCATAGGGAAATGTTCTGATGCATTCTTCGAGCTCGTGGTGCCATAAATCACTGTCGGCGGTGTTCAAGGAGCCCAAATTTTCCAACTTGGCCACGGCTATTTGGATTCGATCACGGTAATGCCTGAGATGCTCCTCGCACATTGACAATTTGCCCATTCTCAACACACGCCAACTTTGCAATTGTTCCAACCACTTCAGACGACGTTCTTCGAGAGCGTTGATCAATGTCTGCGAAATGGTCTGTATATCTTTGACCAGTCCAGTCACACGGGATTCGAGTCTGTTGCCCATTCGATTCACTGAATCCAGACTGTCGGTGACCAGCTTCAAATGCATATGTCCTGAATTCAACAGTCGACGAGTATTTTTCACGTCCATCTCATTAGCCGGAGATATTAAACTTCCACCGGTAGTGCGAAGACCGTGACCATGATGGTCAACGGCACATTTGGGGCAGATGAATGTTAGGCAGCCATCGCAAAAAATATGCGTATAATCCGTCAAATGAACGCTGAAACAATATTAAAGAAATAAGGAGAACAACCGAATAAACACTGCTCACTTGCAAAGCGATATTCCATGATCGTTCATTCCATTACATAAGCTCAGCTGAGACATTCGTGTCAGAGCACACTGTTGTTGTTGTTGCTGAGAATTTGTATGATAATTAAAATCAGAAGAATTGTAATTGTGAACAGAATTTGAAAACAAATCTAAAATACGATGCGGCTTAACGCCCACAGTCCGGTGATGACAATTTGCGCAGTCGGCACACAGAAATTCTTGACAGTCTTCACATTTTGCAATCGCTCTCACTCCGCCCATACAACCGCTGCAATTTGGACGAGGTAAAGCAGTCGGAATACGATATCCACTAAACTGCGTTTGCGGGACGGCAGAGGTAGTAGTAATAGTAGTAGTTGGTAAAAAGCTACCAGAATGTGAATCAGCTGTACACGCCTGCAATTGAAACGACAAAATAATAATAATATAACTTTTACGTTGCAATTTTAAATCAACCGGAGGTAGACTTGTATCCTGCACAGGCGCATAGAATCTGGACACAGCGGGGCTTGAGGTAGCTGGGCACAGTTGATCATTGTTGAACAGCTGCTGCTGCTGTTGCTGCTGCTGCTGACTGACAACACTCGACCGGCCTGAGGCGTCCGCAGAGGTAGTGCTGTTCGACAGACGGCAAGCTAACATTTCATAACTGCCTTCTTTAAGCGGCATACAAAGCGGACAAGCTCCCAGACCTCGAACATGCGCACAACCAGCACAAATAAGATGCGCACAATTCAGCTGCTTCAAACTGGCCACAACCGTAGCCGGCCTACCGCAGCGGACGCATGTGTCCATTGCATGGCGAAAACTGAGCGGCGTTCTGACGCCGCCCTGCCGACATGCACTAAAATCCGATGTCATACCATTGCTTGAAGTCACCTGTCCAACAAGCTGGCACAAAAAAGAATAATAATAAACGTTCGAAACTGGAAAAACATAAATTACCAAATATTTACCCAAAATATCGCTCAGAATTACAGCAGACCGAAACGGCCGCCTCGAGTCGGTCTTCCACTCGTCGATACCTTCAAACTATGACCACGCGTCGCGACTGACGCTCGAAATTACCTTATGACAACCTACAGTAGGATTTTTTTGTAGAAAATTAGGTTAAAACAGTAATTAAAAAAATTTCATTTATACAATGAAATTTTGCAATTTAAAAAAATTCATAAAAAAATAATCGTCAATCTTTTATTATCATTATTACAACATTTAAAATTTTATTTTTTTAATTAAAACAACGTTGATACGATTACGTCAACTGTAGAGGGATTTGAAAGCAGAGCATCAATCTGAGCAACAAAGCACACGCTGCAATATGGAGCGCATTGAAAGCACCTTTTGCGTTTTTGCGCACAATCCTGTAAGTGATTTTAAAAGCAACTAATCCACTTCAATCACTTGATCAAATAATGCAAACCAATAAATAGAGGTAAAAGAAAAGAAAAATTAATAAAATCTCTGCCATTGTACAGACAATATAAATAATTATCAAAAAGACCTATCGACAAATTACCTTCATCATCATATCAAATATTCACTCGTTCATTCAGCAAATGCGAAACGCAAAAGTCATTATTTTTATAAAATCAATTTTACCTTTCAGTTTTTTCTCCTCGTTTTGTTCTAACAAAACTAAACAAACCAACTGATCACGAACAAATTTTCACTAGCCTGTGACAAGACATGCAAATGAGAAAATGATGAATAAATGCAAATGAAAAGTTAAGAAAAGGGTCTTTTTGTTTTTCATTGAAAAAATAATTTTGTCAATGAAAAAGATGAAAAGGGTCATTGACAATTAATTAAAAAGGCTATTCAGAGAGAAATTTGAGAATTATTTTGAACGATTATTATTATTAATACTGAACGCTTCTGTGGTTATTATTTCACTTGTTCACAGCTTCAATTTCATTATGCGATAAATTAAGCAAAAGAAAAAAAGAATAATGAGCACTTTGTTTGGAATTTTGAAGAACTGAATAATTGAAATTTGAATTTCAAAATATACCTGCTCAAAGGTGTCTTTGCTTTTTCTTGTGAATTGTTCAATACGCTTCAATAATATCAGCTAAATTCATTGAAAAAAACCATTAGCATAGTTTTTCTCATGGTAATCATTTCCAATCTGAAATTATTGTCATTGCTAATGACTTCCCAATTATGAATTCTTGTTATCAATCACAAATGTAAAATGAAATTCAAAAGCGCTTCTCTCGGAATGCTTTGCGTGTGTTGAGAAATTCTTGGACAGTACAAAATCTGGCTTTTGATATTGTCTGTACAATTCGAAATATAAATACTCAAGGCGTACTTTAAACTGGTTATTCCAAGTGTTCGCTTGATGAAAAGAGTATCACCTAGCATCACATTATAAATCAGTACGAATATCAATAATCGTCTGTCCAAATAATTGCATCACTGCTTAAAACAGTGGCAGTATTCAAACAAACTGCACACATAGAAACTGTTCTCATTTATCAGATATTTGGAGCTCAAATTTTCAAATATCAATATTGCTTTATGACTGATTGGAAATTTTCAATATTCACAAATTGAACTACCTGATTAGGTGAATGGAATGTTCTACGAAACATTTGCTCAATGACGATGAAAATTTTCACGTTCCACTCCACAATAAAAAGTTTTATTATAAAATATTTGCTCATTTTTATTTTGCTATAAAACCCTTTGTCTTCACGTGTATACATATTTCCATTTTATTGACAAACAAATTTATCAGTAGATTGTTTGCAATTTATTCAATATGATGTAAAAGCAAAAATATTCATAATTACATTGACAAACTGTTTTGCTATGATGTTATCAAATAATAAAATGTATGACATGACAATGAAAAACAAAGCTAAACAAGTGAAATTATTTCGCACTTTTTTATTTAAAATTATCTATCACGTTTCCAAAAGCTTTCTCATCAATGAATAAACATGCTAGTAAAAGTTTAAACATTAAACTGGAATTTTTCTCTTAATATTTTTTATCAAAATTTCGAGTGAATCTTCAAATGCTTCACTTCCTCTTCGTATATAATAATATAAAATTTAGATATATTTATTTTATCAAACAGGCGATATCAAACACTTTTTGTTTTTTATTTGCTCAGAAATGCAAATAGATGTCGTCTGTTGTGCTTCAACCGATGATTATCTGGTATTAGCAAAATGTTGACGCCAATCTAGCAACGCTATCACGTTGTTGTATTTATGGATTAACCGCAGGTTGTGCAAAAGAAATGAATGAACGTTTGACCGATAGTAGAAGCTAAATTTGAATGCAAATATTTTAAACCAGAAACTCGATAACAACTATATAAAAGTTCTGCTTTTGAAAAAGTTATAATAATGCACTTCATTGTCGAGGAGATGTTTCAAAAAGAAATAAGGTCCACATTTGCAAAGTAGTTGACGCCAAAAATACGCATACTAAGTCATTTTACATCACTAAACATTGAAAAATATTCACCAGCTGACAATCGGCAACTGATAATTAAAAAGAATAACGCATTAACCGATTCTTGGAATATACTAATCGTCGAGTGAACTGACGGCTGTCGCAAAATTTAGCCCTGAATTTAAAAATTACCCAAACTTAACGTTTTCAAATACGCCAACAGCTGCTAAAAGAACAAGCATCGCATTAATAAAATTTAATTTAAATTTCACTTCAGATACCAAATGACAAAGAATAGATCATAGCACAAATCTCCACTTGATGATTCTATTTCACGTTTTAATCGTCTTGCATGCTTGCTATTTTAAAACAAAAAACCCATAATCATCAGCATATTGCGAATAAATGATCAGTGTAAAAACAGCTTGCTTCGAGCAATCGACGACTGGTAATGATCTTTTCAACGACTCAATAGCGTGGCAGTATTGCTATACAACCAGAACACTTGAAACCTATTTGCATAGCTCTAGAGAATTTTACGATTAAAAATAATCTTCATTTCCAGATTTACAACTACAAAAATTAAAGCAAACGACTTCTTCTTCAACAAAGCAAAGGAAAGGGCGCAGCACTACAAGCGTAACATGTTTTACTTTCAGCATCTTTTTTGTTTTCATGCTGAATAAATGCACATTTTGTATAAAATGCGAAATAATCTTGACTGCTCCGTCACGATATTTTTCACATGCAATGATCGGATATTGTATGTCGAAGTTTATTTTTGCAAATTTTCAATACATATCCTTCAAAATAATTACGACTAATACCTCATTCACAGCATCACTCTCATTGTTATTATTAGCGAAATCTCCATTTTACAAAAGATAATAACCCACTTCTTATTTAACAGCGATTGTTTGAGAATCTAGATTGCAACAAATTTATAAGTTCATTCTATGTTTAATAAAGGCATTCGTTTCTTTGTTTACGTAATTTATGATTATCATTGGTGTAACAGTTAAATCTTTTTCAAATAAAGTAAATTTCGAATTGACAATCTTGTCTGTACTGTTTATTTAGAATGAAGATAAAAACAGTTCAAACAATATTATTTTCAAGAACAAATTCCAAGCCATCAGTGACACATTAAAAATCTTCACGACTACCATATGAATAAAAACAATTGGAAAATCATGTTCATGTGAAGAAATGATTTTTATCATTTTTTCTAAACTGTCATCTTACAGTTAATCTTATTCCTATTTGAAGTAAAAAAGTTATAAGTGGACATAAAATTTAATTATAATAATGCTGTTAAAAACAAAACAATAGTTAAAAGTAAAAAATGAACAATTTTAAAAGATGATTCTGTTTATGTGAAATCTGTTTCAAAAAGTTTAATATTGGATAAATTTATATTGTATTAAATATGAAACGATGGGCAAAATATTATTTAAGCTAAAAACAATTATAAGAATGTGGTGTTTGTTTTGCTCAATACCTACTTTTCTTTACATTTCCAGTGACATACAGTAACATTTTTTCTTTTAAATTGAACAATTGCATTTCAAATTTTTAGAAATATTTAGTACATCGCCGTGTTAATTATAAAATATATATTATTTCCAATGTTTACTGAGCAGAAGTTTAGAATTCATTCAATGATATCTTTCACTATGTGCAAAACATTGTATGTTTGGCATTTGTAATGCATTTGTAATACTTTTAGTGCAACTTTCCTGGTAAAATTTGTTTTCTACTTGTAATACAATGGCATCAGGAAGACGAAGTGGAATTGTTTACAGCAAGCCTCAGGAACCTCCATTTCTGAGAGCAATCAAAGAGAAATTGGGATATAAGCCACCTCCTACTATTGATTCGAAGGTGCAGTATTAATTTTGTTGTTTCGAACATTTTACTGCCATATATTTTATTTTCATGAAAAACATTCCTGTTTATTTAAACAAATTTTTTGTACAGTTTGCAATTTTAGCGGCAAGCAGCGACTTCAGACGATGCTGATTCTAGGCCAGATGGCCCTGAAGACCAGCCGACCGTTGTTGTACTTCAGGAAGGCGATTTAACAATGGAAGAATACAAGGAAAAAGTAAAACAACTCGCAGAGAATGAAGAAAGTATTTCAGCTATTCATATTTATATAGCGTTAAGTTTATAACAGTAATGACGTTTATTTAATTTAAACGTTTTCAGTTATGAGCATATCGATAAAACAGAATTGTACATTAGTAATTATGCATTTTAGGAAAAAAGATAGAAAGAGGAGATATTACATTTCAAAAGCCTTCGTCAAAAGAAAGCAAATCTTCATGTTCAAATGAAAGAAAACGAAAACATACTGATTCTATATTAAGCAAAGATGAGCAAATGAGTCGACTGTTATCCTTCAACGATGATGAAGAAGAAGAAGAAGAAGAAGAATGAGTTACTGTGGAATATTTTACTTAAAACATTTTTTGTTATTATTCATTATCATTGTTTTTTAACACTGTTTATTTCTATTCAAATTAAACAGCATTCTGCGATGAATGAAAATGCTTATTGCACTTTTTTGTATGCTTAATTTCTTTTTTATCACATGCAGTAAATTTTTTTTTAATTTTGCCGGCTGATAGCAGTAATAGCAGTAGGAAAATATTTTAAAGTGAATTTTATTTTAAAACTGAAAAAGTAATTTCTTAAAGTTGTTCATAGAGCTGTATTATGAATGTAGTTAATATGAATTGTATCAATTATGCAAATTGAAATTCTTAACCGTTTCGATTGTTCTGCTTTGATTCATTTATTCTTTTTTTTCATCTGCTTGAATGAGAACGATAATTACCTGGCAGTATTTTTTCATTAAAAAAGGAAAGAGGATTACGGCAGACATATTGATTTGTTTATTTATTTTACAATGTGATATCATCGCCTCTGTCATTGAATTGTAATGTATTGCATAAGGCTTCCGACGAAGTCCACCTACGATGTAAGCATTTTGTTCGAATCATTATTGATTAACTTTTCCGATTAATGCATGCAATTTTGATGATTCAACTTTCAAACGGATTTTTGGGTAAATTCAGTATCTCTACTTCCTGCAGTGTTATAAATGAATCACATCGTTTTTCACACTCATTTTACACGTAAGCTTAGACAAATAAATAACATATCCCAAAATCGTGACGTGACCGTTCATTCAATATCATCACAAAAAATACAAGTCTATTAACTGTATCTTTTCTTTTTCGAGTGTAATTGCTCCATTTCACTTATGTTACATTCATTATATTAAACTGGAAAATAAGCCATGTGAAAACATTAACTATACTTTGTATGGTCACAAAGAAATGTGAATTTTTGAAAGATGAATGCAAAAAGCATTTTGAATAATATGAGTCAATTTTATTGTTAGAGGATTAAGGCAACCATAATAAATATACCATAAAATAAAATAACATAAATAAGCTTTCCACAGTAATTTTTTTTCCAAAGTCCAATTTTTACAATAAATTTGAAAGATATGCAATGCATAAATGGATAGATGCTCGACAGACCAAACAACGACAAAAATGGCAAGAAGCACTGTGCTTAGGATACAAAAATTACACTTCATTAATAATGATAGTTTATCTGCTTTTATCGTTGTTATATTATTAATGTACTTGATGTGTTCGTCAATATTGTTAGAATAATCAAAACTCATAGCACTTAAAGTGAACTCTCTTCTTGTTTATTTACATCGAAATTCATCTTTGCAAAAATGTCTCAAAAATATTGCGCTCCATAATAAAATGTACAGTTTATCTATCTTATCTACAACGCATGCCTGTTTAAGTGAGCAATTATTTACAACAAACAGTGAGTACATTTCAAATTTAGATTTATAATCTAAAATGCATACACCAAAACCGATTTGAAAAATATGTTTTTTATGCGTGACTTTCTTTATAAAAATTTCATGCAGTAATGCAATAATTTTAATGAAATAGCAGGAACTGCTATTATTCAATGTCAAATGATTCATTATCAATTTGTGTTGCATGAACTGAAAAAAGTGATTTTAAGTTATCTATTGCACCATATTTAATTTGCCTTCACTGTTGCAATGCTAAACGTATTATTGGTGCAATTCGCATTTTCTGACTCATCCCGCTTGTCTGTATCTCTTTTGACTGCGTTTATTTAGTGTTGGAATTTTTACTACTGCTGCAGCTGCAACTCCGTTTCTCTGGTAAGTGTTAAAACAGTAATGATATTTCATGGACAGTTCCACGTTAATTGAAATTTAATTTAGCAAGATGTTTTCATATTGCAAATAATAAATAAAAGTATGAAATTCGCAAAATATTAAATGATCATTGTAAACTGTTTGTATAAGACATCATATTTCAAATAAAGAAAATATTGATTTTTATTTTTTTAGTTTGTCCAATTTTGTACTTTGCAGTTAAAAGTTTATTTAAATTTGTTAAAAACTGTTTTTATTTGAAGTAATTTATGCTATCAGTAATGCTGATTTTCATTTCAAAATTCAAATAGTTTAGTATGCATGTATCTTCTACAGTAATTTGTTCTACTTTAAAATTTGCAAATATAAAACATTGCTAGAATTGCATAGAAAAAATAACAAATGATTGTTTTTAAATGCTAATTTTCATGAGTAACCTTTTTTTATCTGAAATATTCTTTAATGAAGCAGATTTAAGTTTTGAAATATGAAAATCATGTAACATCCAAACGGTTACTTACGGTAGTTGTGTTGATGGTCATTATTGCAAGCGGGCTGTGAAATTTGTTGCAGTGCTGTTCCGTTGTGGCGGCAAATTGTATTTTCCGTTCCAATTTTGTTTACAAATTGTATATATTTGGCCGAGAGAGATACTTGTATGAGCTGTCACATTGTGTTTTTTGCAGCCTGTTGACATACCTCATGCATCCTCAATTGCATAGTAACCATTGATAATGATTGTCTCTTCGAAACAGATTGGACTTAGATTTGATTCTTTTTTTTATTGTTTTTTTCTCTGTTACTTATTTTATGAAAAACACTGTATATTTAAAATGACTTAAGTTTTGGTCAGACTATTTGCAAATTGTCAATTTGAATTTAAATGGCATTATCGAACTGAAACAAATGAAATTCTCAGCGTTAATTTTTCATCGTTCCGGGAAAATTACTTGATGTTTGACATCTGTATCAACGTGAAATTGCTATAAATGCAAATTTCAGGTCGATGTGAGCATGAAGCGTAGAACTACCGATAACGCCAAGCTGAGGAGGGCATTTAAGAAGAACAAAATGCCTGAAAGTCTTTGCGGCAGGTTAGTTCATTAGTTATTGCATTTAAATGATACACTGTTTAGTGAACGAACTTTTCACTTTAGCAGTCTTATATATTTTAAAATGCTTCTTGTTTGGACGGTAGTTATGATGGCAGACTTTGTGTTAGACTTTCGCTTCGAGTATTTTTGGCCATTTTGGTTGATGTTGCGTTGCATTTACGATTCCTTCAGATATCAAGGAATGGTTAGTATTTTCATAGTTCCACTGTTTAATTGCATTATACTAATTCGGCTTGTTTTTTAACAGACATTTACGGTTTTTTTTGTTTGCGTCACATTTACATCAGATGTGATATGTTTCATATTTGTGCCCGTTCAGTGGGTCTTTTTTATTGCCAGCACATATGTATGGGTGCAGTATGTGTGGCACGCTGGTAACCAAGCATACTTATTGTCCTCAACGTGGGATATATAGAGTGCTTTTTTATTAATTTTAGCGGACCGAGGCATTTGCCTTCCGACCACAACGCTGTGGATGATTTTTCTCTATGTCGAAACTTCTGTTCGGTTAAAAGAGCTCAAAACATTACCATTTACTTTGGATCTCTGTCGACCGTTGGCGGCGCATTGGTGAGCGCATTACATTGTTATCATTATTATTTACCTTTTCTTTTGAATTGTATTTTTCAGCATTGGTTATCCCGTTGTGACGTTAGGGTTTGATGTCAAAAGTTACGTTAGCTACAGGCTTCGTTTGGTGAGTTGTTGTTTTTTACGACAGGAATGCATATTTGAACAGGGATTAGCCCAGCTGGATTGAAGAAGTGCCAGTTTTCATAAATGCACTGTAGGTTTATCTGCTTCTCGCATAAATTAAGGTTCAATCACTAATAAGTAAATGGGCCTTTTTAATTTTAAGCATCTGTCTAGTGATGAGTGTCCCTGTATTGAGAGTCGAAAATTTCACATCTGTGGATAGCAGGCGGGTATTATCCGTTTTTTTTAATTGTTTCGTTTAATAGACACGGCAACATTTCGCTACAATTATAGCGGCTTAACGACGTGGTCGCCTTCGGGAATGTCATTAATTATTGCGAATTTTGTTTTTTATTATTATACTAATAGTTTGGCGTTATCTTTTATTGATTTTAACTTTTTCAGCCTGTGACATGAATGTGAGGGCGTTCTTCTCTGTTTTATATTATGTATTTTTAATAGCGGTAGTTGACTTTTTTCTTGAGTTTAGTTTCATTCGGCAGTTATTTCTCAGTCGGTTGGCAAGTAAAATTTTCAAATATATAATTCAAAATTTAAAATTAATTTTGTTTAAAATAACATTGTACATATTTTATTGTTTTACTAAAGACAAATAAGTTTTTGAAATAACTTTCCCGATTATATTTGGAAAAGTTCAATTCTGCTAGTTGTCTTTTTTATAAGGTGTACTGTAGTGGATAATCAAGCTCGAACAAAAGAGCACCTTACTCTTCTGACCATCCCAGTGGGTCATCTCGCATTTGAGTGAATACATGTTTAGTTTTCAGTTATTTTAATATAAAATGAATTACTTTTTTCTAAATTTGTGCTTAGTAAGAGCAGTTATCAGTGAAGTGAAAGTTTCAGTATTCTGCTTCAGTGGCTATTTGAATGGGATAATTCATGTTGTAATGTCGAGGTAGTTATTCGCATTGCTTGCGTGTTTTTTTTCGGCACAACTTGCTTTGCAACTCTCCTTTTCTATTAACTCTGATTTAAATTTCAATTATTCTGCTTTTTGATAAATGTGTTCAGTCTTTAGCAAGTAGTTAGAGATTAGAGTTGTAATTAGTAAAGTTTGGCAGTTTTTCATTTAGTAATATATTTTTAGCATTTAGCAGCTTCAATATATCAAAATATCAAATGTTTCATTAATAATAGAGGGTTTTCGAAAATTATGCTGTTATGTTTATTAAATTAAAATGTTTTAAAGTGATCAAGCAGTTTAAGTGAAAAAGTACTTAAATACGTGTAAAATTCATATGGATATGATGTATTCTGTTGCAAGGTGTCGTTAATTTGAAAGCTTGAATTGATTGAAATGTTCGAACAGTTAAATGGTTTAAAATGATTTAGACAGATATAAAAGCAGCTGTTTTTATTTTAAATTGACTCATTCGCATATTCTGCATCGGTGAACAACGCGCTCGAAATCTGCCTTCAGAATGGAATCAGAGGTAATTTTGTTTGAGTAACTTAAATTTTGTAATGTACTTTGATTCTTCAAAAGTGCAATTGCAGAGAATGTTGGAAAATGTTATTTGCATTTTATATTTATTGAATTATTGCGTAAGTATATGATGATTTGTCGGGAGCAGCTGGAAAAATAGAACAAATTATAGTAGTCGAATCATAGCAGATTGTTGTTGATTGACTCAAGCATAAGTATCAGTCGGCAGCTATAGTTTCGATTGTGTTTCTAACGGTTTGCTTTATTGATCAGGTTGTATTGAAAAAGGTTTTCTTAAAATCAAGCTCAGTTAGTTGATGATGATTATTATTGTGACAATTTGAGCGTCTTCTTGTCACCAAATAAGCATGAGATATATTGGAAGGGGGAAAAGATTCGTTTTATTTTACAATTGTTTTGGAAAAGAATTCATTTCACTAGCCGGTTGGTGGAATTTTGAAATTATCATATGTTGACAGATTTCAGTGAGTGAATCATCAGATATTAGTCATCGGTGATTTGCATACGAGTTATTTGCACAATGCATCATACAGTTAGTTGATCGATATGTTTATTCTCTGATGATTTGTGATTGGTGGATTTTGGTATAATTTGCCAGTGTGTTTTGTATTTATTCGAGAACTTTTTCAAATCCCAGTATTTCTCATTGCAGCGTCGCCAGAAGGAAATTAGTCGCACAAATCAGTTTTACTGGAGTTTGCTGTTCTTTGCCCTTCCGGCCGACAAAGTGAGTGTGTCGTCAGAGAAGTGCAAAGGTAAGAGAATTTATAAATTTGTTGTTATTTTTTTTATCATTAAATGATTTTGATCATTTTAAAATAGTATCGAAGTATATTTGTGTGTGTGTGTCTGTCTGTGTGTGTGTGTGTGTATAGGAGGAAGTGTGCAGTTGAAAGAGGAAAGCGGAGGAAGTGTTCGGAACGGGAACATTGTAGGAAACGGTGGTAGCCCTACGACGGACGGTGTTAACACGCTGCAAGTGGCGTTGCCAAGGGGCACGGTCCAGTCGACTGGCGGTTCTCAGTCGAAAATCCGCACCGGCAAACAGTCTACTCAGCCGGCAGTGATCGACTGTGAACCGACACTTGGAAACGGTGGAGCCTTATTTTCCGGTGTTGGTGGTGGTAGTGGTGTTGAGTTGGTATCATCGCCTGCAAGCCGTCAACGGCAGAATTCGAGCAGTCAGAAGCAGATCAGAAAACGACGGACGAAGTTCAACGGCAAAAAGGTTAACCAAAACGATCCTGTTCCTTACCAGGAACCGCCCAAAGTGGTCGAAGAACAGTTGACTTCTTGGTGGTGGGCAAGCTTGCGACAAATCTTTGGTAGTTTGGACTGGCTGACGGCCAGGTTTGGGCATAATTATTCCGGTGGTGTGGTCGCTTGCAACGATACCGACTACGCGGACAGCGAGACCAGCAGCGAAAATAAGGACGAACAGAGGAAATTGGTCGACTGCATCCCGATGGGCCCACCAATTTCCGCTGCTAACAAGCAGGCCAACAATAGCAAACTGCCGACATCTAGTGCAACTTGTACGGTTGTATTGGCACCGGCTGCCGACAGAACCGCGCAGAATAGGAAAAGCCGTCGCAAAGGTGGTGGTGGCGCCTGTGGCGCCAGTACGGGTCCAACGGTGGCGTCGGCTGACGGTTCCGGTATGGACATCTTCGCGGTCCGGGATGCCACTGGTTCGTCAACCGGCACTTTGGCGAGAATCAGAACTGTCACTGATCGAGACACGAGCATTTATTGCGGGTACTTTGGGAATTTATTTTTCTGATCTTATTTGTACGGTTGTTTAATGATTCATGTTTGTTTAGCTGTGAAGCAGATCTCGAAAAAATGAAAATTGACTTGCGTACGAGCAAGTCGCGTGAACAGGAGTTGCGCCTGCAACTTATGGAAATGTCCAATGTAGAATGTTCGTTGAAAAGTGAACTGAATGAATTGAAAATTAATAATGAGCAGCTGCAAACACGGTAAGCGCAAAAATTATAGATAGACGACGACGACGACGAATCGATTGAAATGAAATAAATATGAATTGAAAAGTCGACGTGAATTTGTATATATTTAGGGTTCAAAATCTGTTGCGAAGCAGGCAACAGGATCGGCAGGTAATTAACGGGCTGGAAAAGAAAATAGCCGAAGAGCAGAAAGCGAAAGCTCACCTTGATCAGCAGCTTCAACAGGAACGTCGAGCGACGAAAAAAGCCGAAGAAGCGGCTGCGGCTCTGATATCCAGTCGTCACCAGGCAGTTGCATCATCCGGATCACATCGGTGATAAATTTAAATAAACGAACGATGTCAATTGTATTGTATTGTATTGTTTGTCGGTTTGTAGTAATGGTGATTGTGAACAGTGTCGACGTCGACGTGATGGTGAAAAAGAATTGAAACACGCACGCAAAGAATTAACGCAGCGTGAAGAGCAGATCGGCAAGTTGGAGTCGGAAGTTCGAAATTTACGCTTGTTCAAAGAATCCAATGCTGTGGAACAGCTGGTAGCCGCGGTGGCGGAGATGGAACGGAAAAATTCCCATTTGGAATCGTCACTTTCGGCCGAAACTCGCATCAAGCTCGACTTATTTTCGGCGTTGGGTGAATCGAAGAGACAGCACGAAATTGTTCTCGGTATATGTTTTGCCTATTTGTGCGCATGTGTTTGTTTGTTTGTTTATTTATTTATTTGTTTTTTTGGCTATTTTCAGGTCAGTTGGATGAACAGAGGAAAGTTATTGTCGACTTGCAGCGAAGGTTGAACGAATTTTCCAACGGTGTTCGGCATCACGGCAGTACGACGCAGTCCCCTCAAAATACCGTATCCTCCTCTTCTCTGAGTCCCCCGCCTCAGAACGCCCACTGCAACCTCGCTGTACGAGGTGGCGCATTTATCACGTCAGAAGGGCAAAAGGTTGAACAGGCTGTTCTGCTTTCGCCCTCTCCACCGGTTTATTCACCAACATATATGTAAGTTGAATTTATTTCTTCAATACGCACATATTTAAATAAAACCAACTCTACATTTTCCATGTCCACGTATGTGTGTGTGTGTGTCTGTGTGTTTATTTGTTCATTTGAATATTTTATAAAAAAATTATTTCTTTGTTCTGTTGAAGAGCAAACGTGTCCCCTTTTGGAATGGAAGAACCCAGGTGTAGCAGTTATCCAGCACCGAACATGCAGGCAAGGATATTGAATAACAAAATCGGCAGCACCGGCAGCTACCGCTTTAAGACTCAAAGCCCTCAGTTGTAATCGTTGGAAAACTTCCATTGTACACTCCGTATTAATTAATTCATTCATCTATTGTATTATTTATTAATTTTTGTTGTTTAATATAATTTTGCATAATAATATGCATTGATTTCACTTTTGTTTTTAGTTGTTTTCTCTGTATTTTTATCTTTTTTTTGCCCCCTCTCTTTCAGCTTTTATGTTTCCATTTTTTTGCCTCTTTTCTTTTCTTATTCATTTATTTATTTTTGTTTCTTCATTTTTTATCCCTTCCCTCTTTTTTATCCTTTCTTTGGTTGGTTTTTGTTATTTCATTTGTATACATGAGAGAAATATGAATAATTAATTAATTAATTAATTTACTAATTAATAAGACTTTTTGTTTTCGTGCCTAGCATTCATTTGCAAATATTTTCTGAGGTAGCTGTTGACAGACAATGCGCGGAATTTTTTTCTTCTTTTCAATTTTTTCCTCCACCACTGAGTGGATGGATGGTTAGTTGTAAATTTTGTTGTACCGCAACCTGTTGCTTTGATTTTTCTTTTCTGGCAAATTAGTCACAAAGAGGTCGTTAACTTATTTTTGTTCGCCGAGAACCATTATCCAACAGACAAGTGTCCGTAAGAGCATTTGTTTATTTATTTATTTGTGAATTTCATGAAACAGCCTACTTTTGGGCCATAACACCGTTCCAGGGCGGCTAGTTGAAATCTCTAGCGCTTGTCAAATTTATCTCTAGATTTAGCTCGTGATATTGGTTATTTATTTTTTGTTTTTGATTTTAATTTTAATTTTGTATCTTTCTGTTTTGTTAGTGATTTTGCATTTTTCTTACTCCATTATTATTATTATTATTATTATTAGCTGAAACAGTTGATCCTGCTGTAGCAACAGTGCGGCGGTATCTATTCATAATTGATTAGCAAGCATGCTTTTTCGATTTTTTTTCATTTCTTTCTCCCTCCTCCCTCTCTCTTTCTTAGCTGTCTGTCTTATCGAAATGTTTCGTTTCACGTTGCCTGCATTTTGCCCAGATAAATTCATCAATGTAGAATGTTAATTACGCGTTGTGCGTACGTCTTTTTTTGCTTCTCTTTCCTTGCCGACCCTTGAATATTAACGATAACAGATATTTATTTAACAACGCGCCAACAACAGCCCCCTCCCCTCCCTACCCGACTCTCAACGCAGTATGTCGTCACACCCTCTTCTGCTGCAAGCGGCAGTGTCGATTGCGCCACAAGTCACAGCGAATAAAACAGTTAATAAAATGAGTGGTTCGTTTCAGTTGGCCACTGCATCGGTTCTTTCCTTTGTCCATAACCGCTGAGCAAGCTTTCTTGGTGCACAGTGGTACCGTTGTTCTTACAGTACCGTTGAATATTTGCAATTTATTATTATTATTATTACTATTATTATTATTATTATTATTTCTTTTTTTGTCGTCTCGTCTGAACATTGTGTAATTGTTGATAAATAAACAGTCCAAGCATGACAACGAATTAATTATTAATTTCGTTCTCTCATTTGCAAATTATAATAATCCAATTTCAGTTTTCCCTTTGCTTTACAAAGAAAGCAGTGTTTCACAATTTGTCTGCATATTTAATATCTGATTTATCTTAGCTAATTAATATTTTTAATATTTGTATTTAAAAAGAATATTTTATTGTTTTTGCACATTCTGCATATTTATTTCGCTTATTTAAAATTAATCGCAAACTGTTCATCATCAGCAAGCAGTGAACTGTGTGATGTGATCAATGTTGCACATTTCACGATTGAAATGTTCAATATATTTTATCCGTCAGCAATCAACAATTCTCATATCGATCACACTGTCACACCGTAATATTTGGTAAAAGCAGCGAACGGTTTGCTGTTCTGCGACTTCTGATCAAATCTTACAGCTGATGATAATATTTGATTCAACACTGTTTTATTTGAAATTTGTTCATCAAATCTCAATCTATAATTAATTACCAGATGTTTGATACACATTGCATTTGTCAATAAGTACGTGTCCTCTGTGATGAATACTTTGTTTTAAAATTTTCAAATTACTATTTAATGTTCAAGTTGAAGCCAATACTTTGCGATGGCCCCTGTCAGTTTGCCTCTCAATTTTACATTGTCAAGATAGACGTGATGTTTCGAAAAGAAAAGAAAACTGTTGCTCAGTCGAATATTTGCCCTGTAGCAAGAGTAAAGTAAGCATTGAAGCTGAAAATTTTCATATCTGCAACCGGAAAGAATTGCCAACGAATAGCTGAAAATGACGAATATCTCTTCGAAAATTGCCTTCCAACCAGTAGTAGTAAGAGAAAAGTTTTATGTGATCAGTTGCCTGCCATTGAGCAGCTGCTCTCATTTGAACAAATCGCCGACTGAAATAGTTGCTTTTTAAAAACGTTCGTCAGTGGAAATAAATTTCCCTATTGGGTGGCATAGACGATGAACAAGAAACGGCTTTTCTGTTAGTTGAAAATTTCACAAAATCCAAAATTTGTTCACATTTGCAGAACTTTGCAAAACGGTGATCGCTTGTAATGAAATCAGTAGCATTTGTTCCAACAATCAGGACATTTTTTGAAATTAAATGACTTCTTTAATTAAAATTCCAGCAAAAACCGAACATTTCAATTGAAGATTCGATTGATATTATTTTCGTAACAAATCAAAAATTATTTTGGCCAATCATATTGAACCCAAATTTAACCAACAGGAAGATTTTTTTCATAAAACACCAATCAAACACAACAAAAAATTCGCAAAGGAAGCAGAGTTGAAATTTATAACTTTCAGCATTATTTTAGCATTGATAATTGATTTCAACATGTTTTACTTGAAATAGCGCATACTGCTGATGTTAAATGATGAATGAATAACTACGCTGTTCTTTGTTCAACAACCAGAAATATAATAAATAGCTCTTGAAATTGTAAATCACTCTTTTATTCACTTTTTACCAGACACTTCCTGCAGATCATTTATTAGCAATGGTTATTTTTTGCAATTGAACAACTAATTCGCCTTGTGTGTATGTATAACAAGAATTCCAAGAAAATGTGTTACGTTAATACATGAGATTGTTCAACATAATACATCCTTATTTATCCATTCAAAAATTTCAGTTTACTTTAACACTTTCTAAATTAGATTTTATAAACTTAAAGTCTTCGAAATTACTAGTTAAATGTATAAAATTCATTTTTCAATTTCTTATTTAAATATGAGCAGCTGTTTAAATAGGCTAACGATATTTTGCATATTACTCTGACCTTCGTCGTCTCTGACAAATATCACATTTAAAACCGGCAATCTTTTCTTTTCTTAGCCTTGGTTATTTTATTTTATTACGATTTGTGAAAACAACACGCAGCAATTGCACAAATATTATTATTCAACTAGTTGCTGGAATCAGCCGTAGAAAATTTTTATCGACGTTTCGAAACATTTCACATATACATTAATAACTCAACAAAGCCATAACAGATAATGTTATAAAATATTGCAATGATTATAAAATCACTACTGACAACGACAATGACACAACTGTTCCCAACAATTATGTCGTTGATGTTCTTACTTACTGTAGCTGCAAAAAATATAAATAAATAACAGAAAAAATAGTTTAAATCGAAACTTGTTCGACTGAAAAAACACAACAGATTGGCATTCTATTATTAGCCGCTGTTATGGTTGGTTATTAAGAATAAATTATTCATCTGAAATTTCTCCATTGTATAATAAAGCGTTTTAAAGAATATACAAAATCTGCTAACAAATTAACGCCCAAGAATCTATAAGCATAACGTAGAATTCAATCATGACGACCCAATAAAACAAATGCAAAAATAGAATAATTAAATATACGTGATTTAAATTTTACAGTAAGCTATTACGGTAACTGTGGTGGAAAAAATGAAAAAAAATCAAGCTGTTTGACATATTGAAAATAAAATTATAAAATAATTGTTATTTATATATTATTCACATTATTATATATTCAATTTTTTCATATTTTACTAAAAATAAGTTCAATTGACAAAACTGTTGAACGTGAATGAGCATTTTTCAATCAATATTCAGCATTCAGTTAATAATAATGCATTTTTGTTTCAAATTTTTCAAATCTTCTTTGAAAAAAATTAATATCAGAGTATACAAGACTGGAAAACTCTGTTCAAGTTGTAAATCGATCGACAGAGGAATCAAATGGTCATAAAACCGTAGTGCACTTTGAACATATGAAAAAAACTGTTTATTACAAAATAAAACTAAAAATAAGGTAAAAATAAATATTTTCAACCGAAGTAGCAACTCAGTTTGAAGAACAAAAAAATTGACCTTCATTATAAATACAAAATACTGTAATTTGCCATGTGGAAGTAAGTGTATTGTCAAAAATAGTTTGTCAGTCACAGATTCACAAATGTCTCGTTGGCAGAAGCCGGAAAACGCCCTACGAAGGGCAAACGGTAACTTAACGACATATAATTTAGCTGTTAATTATATATTTACTTATGTATGTATTATTCAGATTTGTTATGCATTGGGAAGAAAGAACATGCATTGGATTCCCTGCAAGATTTTATTAATTTTCCAAAAAATCGTGTGTGGTCAAAATGTTTTGAAGAAATCATGAATAAACTGCTCTATCTCTGTGTGGAAATGAGAAGACCTCATGTAGCCAAAGATGCACTATTTCAGTATCGAAGAATGTGTCAACAGTTAAATGTTAAGTCTCTTGAGGATGTTATTACGAATTATTTAAACTACGGTGAGAAAAAAGCTGAGAAAGCTAAAGCTGAATCGCAAGGTTTAGCCGAGGAAGTTGAAGAAGATTTTGACTTGGGTGAAAGCCCTGAACGGTAAAAAAGTTTTTTTATTGTTTCATTTTATTAATATTCAAATCAAATTCAAATTAATATTCAAATGAATTAGGTTATTGTTATCAACAGTGACCGCAGAAGGCACATTAGATCGGACAGATCGTTCTGTGCTAAGCCCTTGGCTCCGATTTTTGTGGGAATCTTACCGTCATTCTTTGGAATTGCTGAGAAACAATACTCAGTTGGAAACGTTGTATCATAGAGTTGCAAGACTGGCCTTTCAGTTTTGCTTAAAATATCAACGAAGAGCAGAATTTCGTAAATTGGCAGACATTGTAAGTATTACATATAAATATGATAATGAACTAAAAAAATCAGGTATATGAACAGCGGAACATTCCCATGTTTGCTTTGAAAAAATAATTAAAACATCAATACAGTAATCAAAGATATTTATAATAATAATTAATTTTTGTTCTAATAGTTTCAAAGTTATTTATGATGATAAATTTTTTTTGTAGCTGCGGTATCATATCCAGCAAGTTCACAAACAATCCCAGAATCAATTTGCCGTCAAATTATCAAATCCTGAAACAATAACATTACATCAAGAAACACGGCTTGTACAGTTAGATGTAGCAATAAATCTAGAATCATGGCAGGTATGTTGGTAAAGAATTTATAATTAAAAAATTATAATGAGCAAAGATAAATTTTGAAAAATATATATTGTTTTAATATATGTGTATCGATTTTTTAAATAATTTAGGAGGCAATCAGGAGTATGGATGACATTCAACAATTAATAGCATTTAGCAGACGTTCTCCGAAACCGTCTAATCTTGCAATTTATTTGGAAAAAATTGCACTTCTTTTTTGGAAATCTAACAATGTCATGTTTCACGCAGCAGCATTGTTGAAATTGTATCAGTTATACAAAGAAACACACAAAAGCTGGTTTGAGAAGGATAGCGTAGAGCCAAAGCAGTAATGTTTAAAAAAACTTTTTATTTTTTAAAATTAATATGCTGCTAAATTTGTATTTTTACTTAATATAAGTGAATGTATAAATAATTTTACAAAAGAAAAAAATGTTATATGTTTAGCTATTTTATTTTTATTGATGTATTCAAGATTGGCAACGCGAGTATTGTTGGCAATACTGTCTATTCCTGAAGCAGAGTCTCCATCTATATTGTCACGTTATTTGGATTTCGATGATGCAAATAATGAACGTCCGCGTCAGCTGGCGAAATTATTAAATATGTCAGGACCACCAACAAGAAAAATTCTTATTAAAGAAATGGTAAATATTTCTTACTGTAACAGCTGAACTATATTTATTTATTTATTTATTTTACTATCGGTAATGATTTATGATCACGAAAGTATAATGAATTGATTGCTGATAAAGTGCAGAAGTATTATCAGAAAAATGTAAATTTTATTGATAATCATGCATTTGTGCAGGAAAAGTTGAAAATAGCAGTTCAAGGATGCTTTCAGTTTTTCCTTTTTTAGATTTTTAGTTTGCATTAGAAGCTCAATTTATAAAGTAGAACAAACAGTAACTAATTTATTTATTTATTTATTTATTACAAATTTGTATATTAATTAAATGTTTTTTGCTGTAATATTGAAATACGTTTATTAATCAATTGTTCTATTAATAATAATGGGATATTCATATACTGTAAAAGAAATAATCATATCAATAAATTTGAAGATGCGTCTTGGTGTGAATTTATTCGCACTACCGGAAGTGTATGAATTGTACGAGAAATTGCGAAATGATCAGAATCCAATGGTTCTTGCCCGAGACCTTCAACCGTATCTGCATATGCTTGAAGAGTGTGGCAATCCTGACTATCAACAATACCTTGACAGACTGTACAGTATAATTTGCATAAAAGTTTTGAAACAGGTAAATTTTTATTGATTATTGTTTGAATAAATTAATTTTCTGGATAATTTGTTTAAGCTATCGCAAGTTTACAAAACGGTAACATTGGAAAAATTATCGTCTCTAATTCCATATTTAACAGGCGATAAACTTGAAAGAGAATTAGCGTATGCCAGTAAAAGAAATGTCGTTCGAGTAAGAAATTGAAAAATGAAAATTGAATTTTATTGAAAACAATATTCACGAGATATTGATAATTTTGAAATTTTTTTTAGCTTCGGATAAATTACATGAGTAGTATGGTAGAATTTGGTGTGGAAGATTCGTTTAATCTTGCCCAAGACGAAGATGCATTTGTGGATAATGTTTTGTTGAATGTTCCTGTCCTGCAACGTACATCATCAGATCATATTCGACTTTATCTTCAAGAAATTTTCGACAGTGTAAATAAATCAATATTGGATATAAATGCCAATTATAATGAGGTAAATTTTATTTATAATATTAAAATTGATGTTGGTTATTTTATGCAGTGTTCTCGTGAATGTGTTGTTTGAATTTGTAAAATATATTATATAGAAATGTATAAAATTAGTCGTTTTACATATTTTGGTAAAATATCTTTTTGCATATTTTTAGAATTTTTTGAGTTTCTTTTTATTCACTGTTGTATAATTTTATTAGAGATTATTTTCTCTGTTGATATAGTGCAGCAGCGTTGTTCATATAGCTTGTTAAGATAGATTCATGTTTCATATTGTTTAGTAATATTATTCAATAATGTTAAAATCTTTTTTTTTAATTGAAATGTGGGTATAATTTTAATTTTCATGTTGGAATGGTTTTTTTTGTAATTTTTCAGGAATTACGCAGAAATATTTTACATATGCATGAACTGCAAAGGTATCATGCGAAAGACGATCATTTGCAAATAAATGAAAGGCGTAAACGTATTGAATTATACAAAGAATACAATGAGAAGAAGAGAAGTATTCAGGTGTGTGAATTGGTGTTGTTTGATTTATTGTTTTTTCATTTTTGCAAAATGTACAAATTTAATAATTTTCTTTTGCAGGTCGAGCATGCCCGTGAGGAAGAACGGCGTCTTCTTGAAAAGAGGCGACAAGCTGAGAAGGCCCGCTTGGAGCAGGAAAATGCCGAACGACTACAAGAGATGAAACGTCGAGAAAAAGATGAAATGAGAAAACGTATCATTCGTGATCGTCTGGATCGGATGAAAGATTCCAAGTTCCGCGCCTTTTTGGCAGAAATGCCTGAAGAGGAGATTGAAAATTTGGATAATGAAACTCTTCTACAGAAACAAGTATTATATATACACAAGTTTCATTTCTTACATATCTGCCATACGTGTATGGTTGTTGTGTTTGTTGTGATTTTATTAATGGATGAATTTTCAGATTTGTCATATGGAACAGGAAAAACGCGAGCATATGGCTCGATTGAAAGTTGCCGAAAAGAAGTGGGATCATTTCGTAAGGGCGCTGCACATGGAGGAAATTCCTTTACGCGAACAAGAATACAGTGAATTTTGCAAAATGAGTGTGATATGGTGGGAAAAGAACGAAAAAGACCGTATTTTCAAAGCTGTCGAGGAGCAGAAAAAATTTCTGGAAACCCGCAATCGGCTCTCGAGGATGTTCGACGATGCGGCGATATTTATGGAAGCTGTCAGGGCAAGGCACCATGCGACATATTTGGAAAATATGAAAGTTTGGGAAGAGAAAGTGAAACGTGTCAAAGAGCTTCGATTAAACCAGCGCAAAGAGATTCGCAAACAGTGCAGACGTACGGATTATATGCGTGAAAAAGCCGACCGAGAGCGTTGCAAGCTGGAACAAGAAAGAAAAAGACGCGAAGAAGAAGCGAAAATACAAGACCGGGTGAACGCGAGGAACAGCTTGAGAAACGCTGGTTTTGCACTGCGAGAAGACCGAGAACGGAGACCGCCCCATCGAGACGACGAGCCAGAACCTGGTGAATTTGGTTTTCCATTTTTTTCTTTCTCAAAATTATTTAATTCAACTTTAAAATATTTCATCTAAATTACTGATTATATCGTTGATCTGCATTTTTTAATGTTTTTTATGGATGTGTGAAAGCGTTATATTTATGCGAATTGTTGTGTCAAGTGTTCAACAGTTGAAATTGTTTTGCAGATTTACCCTGGAGCAGAGCGAAACGATTTGTAAGCGATATTCATCATCAAAGCGGCAGTGGTTTCATGAGTAGAAGAGTGAACATGTTGAATCAAGTTGGAGGAAATACTGGAAATTTTGTTCGTATTGAACGCTATCAAAGGGAGATACCCAGAAGTGAATTTGTCTACCGAGAATCGTCAGTGTTCGGTTTAGACCGTCCCCGTGTTCGCTTTGGTGATGTAAATATGGAACAAGAATTCCATTTTCGTAAAGGTATACGATTGGCAGAGCCTCACGGCATGAGACGCAATGATCCAGACTTGATGTTCCGCAAGGGTGTTCGATTGGAACATAATAGAAATATTGACGCAGATGATTATTATCATAATCCAAGTGGAAATATGATGACTGATGGTCGATTCAGCACCAGTGGAACTGGCATGATTCGGTCTACTGCATTTCGTGGTCAACATATGGATAGGATGCAGATGTTTGATCGTTCCAGTTTTGGTAGAAGACTAGAAAACGCTGATGGGAGAAATATCGCCAATCGTCCAGGAGAATTTAATAAAGAAGAATCTTATCGAATGAGTGTTCAACACATTCCATGGAATAGGACGTTCAAAAATCGTTCAGCTGATCGCAATGAACCAACTTCAAATATTATTACTGTTCGCAGTCGTTATGAGGGAGCATTCGAGGAAACCGTTCGTCCAGGGGTCGGTGAATTTCGTAAAGACGGTGAAATTGTTTTTTTTCTCTCTTATAATAATTTTTTTATTAACTGATGATATTTAGGCGGTGGGAGACGTCGAAATCAAGTAGAAGATGAAGATGATGCAGCGGATGGCTGGTGCGATTCATATCGACGTTAAAATTGACACATTACAATAACACATAGGTTTTCATAAAAAGATGGAACTCTGTTACATTCAAATAACAGTAATAATATATTTAATAAGTCATACAGTATGCGTTGCACTACATGGCATATTTTTTTTTATTAAAGGGAGAAGGTTCGTTGTGCGTTTTGATAAAAATTTTGTAAAATGCTTTTATATTTTAATAATCTGCGCAACTTGTTTCCAAAGTTGCTCCACTATACGCTCATAATAGAAAGAGAGAGAGAGAGAGAGAGAGAGCGTCGGAAATTAATGTTCATCTGTGATGAAGAATGGCTTTTTGACCAAGTGCAGATAGATCAGTGGAACAGTTATTTGGGATTGACCCAGAAGAAGTACAATGGAAATTTGGACAAATAGCCAATGGTGGATTCAATCAAAACACAGGTAATTTTCTCTTAGACAGGTCAGAATTTTGATCGTTTGCTTAGCAGTTAGTTCTGAGCAACGTATAGCTGAGAAGGCAGTTTAACATTTTTATTGCTCTGAACGGAAAAGCTGTCACTCGTATAAGATGCATTGAGATTCTCGGCACAGCTGCTGTATAGTTAGTTAGTTAGTTAGTTAGTGGTGGATTGTTTTGCAGTAAATAAAAAAGCAGACATATTTGCCCGTGCATTTTGAGCGGTAGTCGATAAGATGTATGCTGAATAAGATAAGATGAAAAATGTCAGCAGCTGCGCATTTTTTTTTATCATGTCAGCAACATTAGTCTGGGGTGAAAATAGATTTATTTGTGAATGTTTGGAGAGAATTTCTTTTTGTTCAAGCTCTGTGCAACGCATCTGTGCAGGAAAGCTGAGAAGCGTTTAGAAATCAGCGGAGCGTGCATGCCTGACCTGAAATAAATTGGCAAATATTGTAAATACAAATAAATCAAATCAATACAGAAAGCAGGTTTACACTGGAAAAGATGTAGCTGAACATTACAGAAATATGCGCAGCGTTTAGAAATTTGTATTCAAAAATCCATTTTACTATGTGTACAATAAAGAAAAAAACAAAAGTCAGCAATCATGCTACAGTAATCTGCCAATTTTGTTCACTAGGTGGTGCTAGTGTTATTACAAAAATGGTTCACTTTTGAGAATATATTGATTTACTTGCATTAATAGTATTTGTTAATTTTTGTTTCTGTTTATAATAGCATTAGGTGGTATACATTTTTTACGTGTTTCACACTAGCTCTGCTCATCAAATGTGTATAAATGAAATAGAAAAATCAGAAACTGTTTTCGCAATAAAATTTGCATTTTGCACTCAGTAATATGGGAAAAAATATTTCTATTCGCCAAAAGAGCATTGTATATATCAATTATAAATTACAATTCATAAACAATAGCTGTAAATTAAGTAGAAATATTTGTATATTTTCATTTTAATTACAGTCTGTTTATTTTCTTTAGAAAGCAGATCTATTTTCATTAGTTACTTGAAGGCTTTTTATTGACTGTCAATAATTGCAACTCTTGACACTGTCCCACTTTGTTTCGACAAACATAATTCTTCACTACCAGTAGGAAAATATTGGTGATAAAAATGATCATTCCTTATACTTTCTGTTTGATAAAATTAATTTTTTATACTATGATCTGATTCAAATCTTTTCTCTATAAAGTTTTTAATAGAATAAAAAAATGATAATATTTTTTGAAACTTTTTAATCATAAAATTTTCACAAATAAATTTTTAATCCCATACTGATAATACGGTTAATATTATAATTACTACATACGTCAAAAATGTGCAATCAGTGTTTCATCTAAAAATAAACCTTAAGTAATTCAGTTATTTTATACTATTTATTATGACTGACAGAGATATTTTGCTTTGAAATTATTAACTAAACTTTAAAACGTTCTAAATTTACAAACATGTATAATATAATTACAAATATATAATAAATGTATTTCTTCTGAATATTTTATATGAAATTAATTCCTGACGCAACTTACTATTACAGTAGCTGATGATGAAGAAATTCTTTTTTCAATTAATAACCTGATATTCAGATTCTTTTCAAGTTTATTAAAAATGTACAGAATGTAATTGCTATTTTAAAATTACCGAAAACCATTTTAGTTGAAAATGTTGAAATACTGAAACGTTGCTATTTTTAGCAACTTTTGCTAAAAGATGAAACGATTTCCATCCCCGAATGTTTTCCTATTGTATTGTATATCAAAAGTCCGTATGGAAAACTGCTTGTCTGATTATTCTGATTGGAAAATTAATCACTAACAGCATTCAAAACGTGACAACTTCAATAGTTGAACTGAATGCAGTCCATTTAACTCTATCGGATAACACTGGAAACAGGCATCTGCCTTAATTGCGCGTCTGCTGCACCGCTGTCAAAAATAAAATCATGTATTTAATCCAACTTTTAATTATAAATAAAGAAGATACAATCATTTTCGCACGACATTTGTTGTAATTATCGAATCATAAAGAATATCCATGTTATTTTGCAGGCAAACAGTCACGCAAAATTTCTTTTATTGCATTTGGAAGAGTGTCTGGAAACTTCACTTTGAATTCGACAATTAAGTCACCACGACGATCTGGCTGTTTCGGAAACGGCAGGCCCATACCGTGAAAACGTGTCACCTGCCCTGGCTTTATCACAGATGTCATCTGCAGTGGCACTGCGGCGTGCGGATCAAGAGTAGGAACATGTATGCTGCATCCACACAGCGCATCACGTAGACTAACAGTAGCCACATACCGAATATCAGATCCTTCGCGTTTGAAGACGTCGTGCGGTTTATCCTGAAAAAATAACAATTCAAATGCACCTTCGCAACGAATTACATAAAAGGTCATCAACAACAGAAACTAAAATGATATTATTTCCATAAAAGCATGATAAATAAAAAACACGAACTTTAACGACAAATACAATATCTGCCGGAATTCGATTTGGAGCTTGATCACCTTCCTTCGGAAATGTAATTTTAGTGCCAGCTTTCCAGCCGGGCTTTACATTAACGGCCAGTACTTTGTCCTCTGTGCGTGTTGTAAAACCATCAGGATTCAACACCTTTCGTTTAACTTTCATCTTTTTCACGCAGCCTTTATAAACTTCTTCTAACGAAAGCATGATGTCATGAAGTAAAGGTGGGTCTTGCTGTCGAGGACAACCAGCTGGAGCACCACCGCCAGCAATATTAGTGAATGTATGTGTTTGACCTCTGGGCATAAAGTGGGAAAATATATCTTCCGTTTCCATGGATTCACCCATACGTCCACTGGAAAAGAATGTCGAAAACGGGTCTTCGCCGCCAAAAAATTGCGCAAAAATCTGACGAGGATCACCAGTAAATGCGTAATGATAACCTTCAGGACCAGAAGCTTGACCTGAGGGCCCAGCATTCATCCCACCTTTCAGGCCTTCTTCACCAAATTTATCGTATATTTCTTTCTTTTTAGCATCACTCAGAACATCGTATGCTTCTGCAATCTCTTTAAACTTGCTTTCTGCGTCAGGGCTTTTGTTCTTGTCAGGATGATATTTCAACGCCATCTTCCGATAAGCTTTTTTGATTTCATCTTCCGTGGCACTTCTGCTAATACCCAATATTTTGTAATAATCCTTACCCATTCCTAATTTCTGAAGCAAAGCAAAAGTATATCGCACACGATAAGGAACTTACCTACCTGCGAAAAGACAAACTAGTTTACTTCACTCTACAGTATTGAAAAATATACCTGACTATTATAGAAATTTACAGTAATAATAATAATTACAGTATTCAACAAATTCCATTGTTTTGCTCACTACTTTGTTTCATGAAGCTTATTTAAATGTTATAGATAATAAAATGAATGAAGAAGTAATTATTATGAAATTATTTTCAAGGCATGATTTTTAATAGCATGTAATCCTTACCAACAACACATTACTATGAACATAAATTAAATCGTGCTTCCGTACATCCAATTAAAAATTTCCCTTTACTTTTTAAATTAATTTTAAATCAAACAGTATACCGTAATCACTAATAATTATTTAAGAATTCGAAAGTGTAAATAAGACCTTTTTACAGGAATTTTAATTTAAGCAATTAAAAATGAATGCACAATATAGTTGTGTTACTGATGTTATGGATATATTAATTAATTACTGGTAATTTTAGAAATGAAAATAACTTCACTGTTGAAGATTAACGCTTAATTTTAATCAATTTCAATATTATTCCCGAATACTTTGATTTACTATACTTTGGCCTGTTTCAGTTTGAGAACAAAGCATCGTTATCGAAATATTTTTTTAACTTTTCTAATTTAATTTGGTTTGAAAATTCATATAACATGAAAATTAATTTTCCGTTTTGGTTTGTGTTCAATTTTTATATATCAAAGCATTAAATTTTAGATTATTTGCTCAACATAACAATTTTACACAACCATTTGTACCTGAGGACATGTAAAATTAAGAATACGATAATCCTATTTAAGTGAACGTGAATAATGTTTGAAAGATGAAGGATTCCCTTCACTTCAATCATTCAGTTTCACGATAAAGGATTTCGTCACATTTCCTGTACAGAGCAAAATTTACGACATCAACTGTGATACAAAGAGGAAAATAAAGCAATGTGACAACAGTGTTAGATTCAGTAACATTAACCTTCATGGAAAGCAGTAAATGACTTCAAACAACGACGCCAAAACGGTAAGTGTTAGATTTGAATTCATTGGAGAGCCAACTGTAGCATGAAATGCAGTTTCAGAAATTATTTCTAAATGACTTTTCATTAAAATGTAGTTGTAATAATTGAAAAATTTATCTCCTCCTAGTGGTGCATTTACGTTAAGCAGAATGTAATGTAGATAATTTTAGAATGTATTGTGTTTGTTTCAAATAATACTTTGCACATGAATGTTCCATTAAACTACAGAAGAACACGCGGGGAAGAATTTCTTAACTGGATTTTTAAAGTGTCTCAAGCTATCGATTCTGTTAAATGAATCTTTTACTATATGTCAGAGAAAACGACTTTGATATTGGAATGTTGCTGTGCATTATGAGCAATATTTTAAAGATTTGGAGAAATTTCCAAGGGTCGAAGAAAAACAGAAGATTATTGCAATTACAAGAGCATGTAATAAATACAAGTCAATAAAATATATTCAGACAAGCGATAGCTTACACTAGACGATCTGGTTTTAGAAATAGCAAAATAAAATCTGTTTTCAACATACGGAAAAAAATCTTACATGCGCAGTATCACATACAGAGTACCGCACTTGTAAAATTGATATTAATCATAAATCAAAAATGACCACTTGTATAAAAGAAGAAAGTTATGAAAAATGAACAAAAGTTGAAAGTTCGAAATGTATCATCTGATGGATTCGAAGTACGATAAGAAACTTTTGTCAAATCATTTGATAGTAGCTATCGTGGTCTACGACAACTGCTGATGAATGTGACATGCTTTAAAGTGGGAAAGACATAGTTTGTGTTTGCAGATTATTCATGTAAACACTTTAGTATTAATAATCATAGGGACTTTCAAATATACATGAAATTCAAAGGTGACAACAGAAAGCTGAATAATAAAGGCTAAATTATTTAAGTAGTAATGTAAAATAAGAAGTATTTTAAATGTGGTTTCAATCATAGTATTTATTCATAATGAACTAAAATGATGAAAGTGAAATTTGAGGATGAAAAGAGAACATAATCATTGGACAACCATATATCTTCGAATGTTTCACAAATTGAATGGCGCACAGATTATTATAGAGCTAAGAAAAATAAAAGAATATTGATAAATGATTGATATCGTTTCTTGGAATTCATAGTCACACGAATATTTGAAATCTTTATATTTATGTGATATTTAATCTGTTTTGAAATGCTTTTGCTGCTCTTGATGATTAACGTTGTTATGTTGTTATTGTGATTTGTGAACTTTCATATATAAAGTATGTTACTACTGAAACTACAGGAATTTTGAAATGATAAGGAAAGAAAATTATTAATACTGTCATTTGTTTCCATAGATTGCTTCGTTAATGCTTATTATAGTTTTTAGGTAGAATATTCAAAAGTTTGTTGCTTAATCTGAAATAAGCAATTATTTGCTTTTGACAGTTCTGATGGTTAAAAACAATAGTAATATTCATTTCCAAGCAAATTCTCTTTTATTCTGCTGCTCACGCTGTTAGATGCAAATCAGTTTTCACACAAGAAAAGACTACAAAAAATATTTGCATTCCACGCAATGTCATGATCGTTTAACAGACATTATTAAAAATGTGAGCAACATTAGAAATCCTCGCAGCAGAAATTATTAAAATAATTGCCTTAATTTTTGGATAAAGAAAATTTTCCTGACAAATTGTAAAATTTTATGGACTATAGACTTGGTTGTTTTTGGGAAACTTGGCGAAAAATTTCTTGTCAAAATTTGGACTTTTTTTTTATTCTTATAGTATCATATTGATAAAAGATAGTGTTTTCTAGAGTTTCAACCCAAACTACCCAGTTGGCGTGAAATAAATGGTCTCTAAGTTTTAGGTACTGCGTATCTTAATACATAGGAAAGTAGCCCACCAGTAAATCTCTTTCAACCGAAGCAGAGACTACCAATTTCTGCACATGAAACATTTTTGACATAGAATCTGTTAGATTTCCACTAATGTATCTTATTTTACGATCGACCGAATTCAGTTTCTGAAATTATTCATGTTAAATAATCATTAATTGCTGCTAAACAGAACGTAATCGCTGTAAGTGTTTACTTTGCGAAGAAGCAAACATTTCATGGAATGCGGTGCCCATTATCATCTTTTTCCTTTAGTAAGCTTCTCATTCATACTAACTGTGAGGCTCTTTCAATTAACTTTCTCTAAGTAACAACTATGCAATGGTGATTTGCATAATTAGTATAATGTGTAGTCGCCCAGGGTGAACGTTTATTACAAATGCTATGAAACAAAATTTACAATTCATTTCAAACTATTGGGCTCGTGCATAGTATTTATTCGAATCTGTAGAGGTATCCACCAGTTTGTACGGTGAAACTTATTCCATGCTTCTCACTAACTACGGCATATTGTAAAATAATTTTATGAATATTGCTTGCAGTTGCGTGCCAATTATAGGTATGTAAATTTTCAATATCCCGCAATCGTTGATTTTTTCAGGAATTCGATAAATTTGCCGATTTGAGCAGTTGAAATTTGTAGAATAAAAGACTGGCATATTGCACAAAAATAGCTTTCTAATCGGATAATTTTGGATAATTCTTATCTGTTCATTGTAATTAATCAAATGTATTCAGTGAACAAAGGTTGTTAATTTTTAAAGTTCCTGCAGCTTAAATGAAAATCAAAAACTATTAATATTAAAATAAAATTTTTTTTCGGGTGAAAACATTGATAGATTTGTTGTAAAAATTAAAGATACCATTCCATATGCACATTTATTCAACTTTTGTTTTTCATTCCATTTTATTTCGACTTCTTTAAAATCATATTTTTATTTTCACTTTTTTGGGTATATCTCAAGAAATACGCAATCAGGAGCATTCCGGATAATTTTATAGTAGTTAGAGGATAATTCTCTACCTATATAAATTAATTGCCTTAATTTTCGGAGAAATAAATTTTTCTCGAAAATTGCAAAATTTCATGGACTATAGACTTGGTTGTTTTTGCGAAAATCGGTAAAAAATTTGTTTTCAAAATTTGTTCATTGTTATAGCTTTATATTGATAAAAAAATATTTTTTTGGAGAGTTTGACCTTAAAATGCCTGGTAGTTGTATAATAAATGAGCTCTAAAGTTGAGATACTGCCTGCTGTGATACATAGGGAAGTCGCCCATCAGTAAATCTCTTTCAACCGAAGCAGAGACTGCCAGTTTCTACACATGAAACATTTTTGATATCGAAGTTATTAGACTTCTACTAATTTATTGTGTTTTTTACGATCAATTGTAATGAATTTCTGAAATTACTGCTGTTAAGTAATCATCAGTTGCTGCGAATCAAAACAAAAGCATTATAATTGTTTACTTTGCTAAAAAGTAAACATTTTGTCGCATCCAATCCCGTTTACCATCTTTGTCATTTATTAAGATCCTGATATATCTCACATGTGTGACTATTTGAAATTAATTTCGCAAAGTAACAACCATGCAATTTCCATTTGCATAATTAGTATAATATGTAGTCGCCCAGAGTTGAAATTCATTACAAATGCTATAAAATTAAATAAATTCACAATTTATGTCAAATTATTGGGCTCATGCATGGTATTTGTTCGAAACTTTAAAGGAATCCACCAGTATGTACAGTGGACATTATTCCAAGTTTCTCAGAAACTATGGCAAATTGCAATATAATTATACGATTATTGCAAGCAATTCTGTGCCATTTAAACGTATGTAAATTATGATAAACCCGAAATCGATCATTTTTTGAAAAATTTCATAAAGTTGCCGATTCGAGCAGTTGGCATTTTTAGAATAAACAGACTGGCATATTGCACGAAAATAACTTCCAAATGTAATAATTGTGGACAATTCTTATCTCTAAATTGCCATCAATCAAAAAATTCTCTGAACAAAGGTTTTTAATTTAAAAATTTTTGATATATAAATGAAAATCAGGGACAATTCCTGATAAAATGAATTCCATTTTTTAGGTGAAAAAATTGATAGATCCGTTATAAAAATTAATGAAACCATACCATATGCACATTTACTTCACTTTTCTTTTTCATTCCTTTTTATTTCGGATTCGTTAAAATCCTATATTAAGTTTCACTTTTTTGTGTATTTCTCAAGAATTACGCAATCGCCAGCCGTTCAGATATGTGTATAATAGTTAGTGAAAAATTCTGTACCGATAAAAATCAATTGGTTTAATTTTTGTTGAAAAAAATTTTTCTCGAAAATTGAAAAATTTCATGGACTATAGACTTGGTTGTTTTCGCGAAAATCAGCGAAAAATTTCTTTTGAAAATTTTCACTTTTTTTCATTGTTATAGCTTTATATTGATAGAAAAAATATTTTTTGGAGATTTTGACCATAAACTGCCGGGTAGTTGTGGAATAAATAGGCTCTTAAATTCAGGCATTATCGATATCTTAATAAGTAGGGAAATCATACATCCGGACCTCTCCTTCAACGGAAGCAGAAATTGCCAATTTTTGCACATGAAACATTTCTGACATAGAATCTGTTAGATGTCCACTAATGTATCTTTTATTTAGGATCAACTGAACTGAATTTCTGAAATTTTGCTGTTATATAATCATTATTTCCTGCGAATCCAAACGAAAGTGTTGTACTTGTTTACTTTGCTAAAAAGCAAACATTTAATGTAATGTGGTCCCCATTACCATCTTTTTCATGTATTAAGCTTCTAATTAATACCAAATATGTGGCTATTTGCATTTACTTACGTAAAGTGACAACGATGCAATGGTGATTTGCATAATTAGTATAATGTTTAGTCGCCAAGGGTGAACCGTCAATACAAATGCTATGAAATTAAATTAATTCACAATTCATTTCAAACTATTGGTCTCATGCATGGTATTTATTCGAATCTGTAGAGGTATCCACCAGTTTGTACGGTGAAACTTATTCCATGCTTCTCACTAACTACGGCATATTGTAAAATACTTTTATGATCAGTGCAAGCAATTGTGTGCCAATTATAGGTGTGTAAATTTTCAGTAACCCGCAATCGATGATTTTTTGAGAAATTTGATAAAGTTGCTGGTTTGAGCATTTGAAATTTATAGAATAAAACACTGGCATATTGCACGAAAATAGCTTTCTAATCGGACAATTTCGGATAACTCTTATCTCTTTATGATGCTTCCTCAGAAGCACCGATGAAACAGTGGTTGTCATGTTAGAAC
>NW_003526945.1:3041070-3041763 GCF_000181795.1 Trichinella spiralis | reverse complement strand
TAGGGTGAAGATAAGTATACGTGTGAAGGTAAAGTAGAGTTCTAGGGTGAAGGTAAGTATACGTGTGAAGGTAGGTTATACGTGTGAAGGTAGGTATACGTGTGAAGGTAGGTATACGTGTGAAGGTAGGTAGTGTCTAGGGTGAAGGTAAGTAGAAGTGCATAGGCAAGTAGTGCAAAGGGTGGATGGCAAATTTTGAAAAGCCTGAGGCAATCAAAGCTATTTAATGGGATATGCAAATTTTTAATCGCCTATGGGTAATATGCAAATTTTTATTTGACTTCAGGCTACGCCTGGGGCTATGCCTCAGGCAAAATTTCGAAAATTTCGAATTTTTTAAAATATAGCCCCAGGCTTTACCCTCAGGCTACGCCCCAGGGCAAATAAAAATTTGCATATGCCCTAAGGCTATCCCCCAGGCAATTTATAGCACAATATTTGCCCTAAGGGGGCTTTTATGCGAATTTTTAATTGCCTCTTGGTAATATGCAAATTTGATTTGCCCTCTGGCTGCGCCTGCTGCTATGCCTCACAAAATCACATCAAAAACAAACAGTTCAGCATTTATCCACTGATGCTTTTATGAATGCTTATGATACAGGGAAATTGAAGGTGAGCTTATTTACGGATAGTATCCAGCACAAAAATTAGCTTCAAAAAAATGTACTAAAGGGAGGAAAAGTGATATAATTG
>NW_003526945.1:3031143-3040239 GCF_000181795.1 Trichinella spiralis | reverse complement strand
AATGGGTTATGGAAAAGTTCCATGGCAAAAAATCCCGCGTAAGTGTGGAATACATGGCGTAGGAAGTTAGCCATGTGATTTATCTTAATACTCAGGGGGGCAGCACCATCTGGAAATCCGTTTAAGCGGATAGACGATGGCTGCATTTTGGTATCGGAAAGTTTTGCGGCATTATAATGAGGTGGTAATAGAATCTGCCAAGTGTTTTGCTCTATTTAGTTTCAGTGAGCAAGTCGATTTTCCTTCATTTTCGGTCCATTTCGAATGCATGATTAATTCGCCCATCAGTAATTCTCTTCCAACGGAAGAAGGGACTTCCAGTTTCTGTGCATGAAGCATTTCTGGCGTCAAGTCTTTTACAATTCTAATAATTTCCTGTTTTTTACTATCAATTAAATTGAATTTCTGAAATTATTATTGTGAAATAATTATTAATTGGTCTGAATCAAAGGCTATGCGCCGTAAGTCTTTACTTTGCTAAAAAGCATACATTTCAAGGAATGTGATTCCCATTACCATCTTTCTCATGTATTTAATTTCTGAATGATATCAAATGCGTGCTTATTTGAATTTGAATTCACAACTTAACAACGATGCATTAGTGATTTGAAAAATCAGTACAATATGTAGTCCCCAAAGGTGAATATTCATTGCGAACGCTAGAAAATGAAATAAATTCACAATTCATGTCAAACTATTGGGCACATGCATGGTAGTTCTTCGAATCTTTATAGGTATCCGGTAGTATGTGCAGTTAATCCGATTCCATGGTTGTCAAAAACTCTGCCGTATTGTAAAATAATTTATTGATAAGTGCAATCAATTTTGTGCCAATTAAAAGCACGTGAATTTTCAATAACCCGCATATTTTTTGATAAACCTGACGGTTTGAGCATTTGACATTTATGGAATAAAAAGACTCTTAGATTGCACGAAAATAGCTTTCTAATGTGATAATTTTCGAATTGTAATTGAATTCTTTTCTCTGAATTGTAATAAATCAAAAAATACCGTGAATAAAGATTTAAAAATTTTTAAGGTTCCTGTTACATAAGTGAAAATCAGGAACAATTCTTATTAAAATAATTTCTTTTTTTCGGGTGAAAACATTCATATTTTTGTTGTGAAATTTAATAAAACCGTTCCATATGATTTATTAGACTTCCATTTTTATTTCTTTTTATTTCGATTTCGTTGAAATCTTAGATAAGTTTCACTTTTTTTGGTGTATCTCAAGAAATACGCAATCAGGACCCGGCAGCATAAGTTTGTATTATTTAGCCAATAATTCTAATTTTCATAATTAAGCTAATAATTTAATAGTTAATCAATTGCCATAAGGTGTAAAAAAGTTTCCTCGAAAATTGCAAAATTTCATGTGCTATAGACTTGGTTGTTTTTGCGAGAATCGGCTAAAAATTTATTTTCAAAATTTGGACTTTTTTTGATTGTTGTGCTTTCATATTGATAAATAATAGTGCTTTCTCGAGTATCAACCCCACTACGTAGTAGATGTGGGATAAATGGCTTCAAAATTTTCCATATTGCGTAGCTAAGTTTCCAGTCCTTTAAGGATATGTCGAGAACTGCCCAACCGGCAACAGGAAGATACGTTTGTTGTACTCCGCTAATCGTTTTGATCGACTGATTCCATTAACGTGTATTTTTGGAAGACAACGTTTTTCTCGAAAATTTCAAAATTTCATACGCTATAGACTTGGTTGTTTTTGCGGAAATTGCCGAATAATTTGATTTCCAAATTTGCACTGATTTCATTGTTATAGTTTTATATTAATAAAAGGCAGTATTTTGGAGAATTTCTCTGGAAACTGCCTAGTAGGTTTTAGGATCTTGTCAGCGATAAAGAAAAATCAGGAGCAAATTTTATTTGAAGGGGATACTTCTCTTTGCTCTATTATTTAAACATTTGCCATAAAGCTACACAAAATCATTTTCCTTGCGTACTTATTTACTCCCTATGTTTTATTTCTCTTCTTTTCCTTCCCACTTTTATCCCATTTCTCTGCCTTCGCTGTTTTGCAATAAATAGTTAAACATATTCTGTACAAATTTCAACTTTGTGAGCGATAGATGTTGACAGTAAGAAATGGCATTGTTATGGATACTTACAACTCACTCCGCCCAGTAGTTGTGGCATCAGTTGCCTCTAAAGTTATCGCAATTGATTCATATCAAACGTGACGTTCTTTGAAATGATTTTCCGTAACAACTATATCTGAATCTCATATGTGAGAGTGCGCTTGACTGTGAGTTTGCGATCACAGTTTTATTAAATTGTAATAATAGAAAATAAATTAAGAAATGATCACAACTGCATGTCCCCATCCATGGTATTTTCCTCAATCGTTTGAGATGTTTACTCACCCCCATTACTAGATATCATTGGTTTGCTGAAAAATAAGCATATGAAATGGTTTTTTAAATATATTAGAAGCCGACTCTTGTGACGAGCTATACTTGATAAGCAAACAAACGGCAAGGCAATGAACGCACGAAAATTTGCATGTTAACGAGACGCGCCTAACAGAGATGAAATAATTTGACCAAACTTTCGCTTTAACACTTAAACTATAATTTTATTTAATTTATTTAATTTCGGCTATACAATGGCCTCTAGATGTGCGAAGCTATATTATCGTTAATATTGGAAAGTTCTATCTCATATCTTGTTGTTTGTGTGATTTTGCATCAACGGTCGCGGAGATTGTTTACTGAGCATGACAAACATTATTCGCACAACGTGTTAAGCACATGTTTCATGCAAATTTTTATTTGCGAAAAGAAAACGAAATATTAATCATAATGTATAACTCATCGATGTGCATGTTGCGTATACTTTGATTCTACGAAAATTCATGAATTGGATCATCTTGTAAGGTTGACTTGAAATATTTATAGGTGGATGGTTTCCAGCAACATTGGAATGGAAGACGTTCTCAAAGGACGTCTGACAAGCTTCATCATTTTTATTCAAAATGGTAAATCACGTTGCACAACTCTTCAGAATAGTTTTTCCAAATGATGAAAAGGTAATTATTTTTAAGTTACATTTTTAAATTGATTAACATCATAATATTGCTGAAAGTAGATACTGAATCTATAATAGCCTGACATAACTAGATTATGTTTTATCAAGAAGACATATATTTTGTGATAAATTTCATGATTACGTTTAGCAGCAGTGTATTAAAGTATTAAACTTTTCAAAAGGAAAATAAATATATTATAAACGAATTATTGCTGAAAATAAAATATAAAAATATAAGCACTTTCATGACATTGTCAGTAGAGACGGCAAGCTGCTCATATTTTACCGTACGTTGATGTTGTAATTCATGTACACTGGCAATAAGTATAAAGCTAGGAGGTAGAAATCAGCACTTACAACCCAATTCACCAACATCACTTTTATGACGAATTCACTAGGAGGAATTGTACCGTCAGGTCTCAACATGTTTATTAAATTTAATTCAGTCAAGTGAAGTCAAGTAAAAATGATCCTTCTTCGATATCTGAATTTTCAGTTGCAATAACTTTTGCTATTTTTGAAAAATTGATGATGTTTTCTCAAACGGTTGCAGAATATGTTTCATTAAAATCAGTAAATGAATGTGCATTAGTGCAGGATGTAAAGTTTGAGGGGGTAAAATGTATAAATTTTTAATAATTAGCTTCTCTATTTTGTCGTTGCATATAAGATAACAATGTTGCCGGTTTGACACTCTTTTAAAATGACAACCGTGATACACAATTTTTAGTACTTCAACTCAGCATGTGCATTACATTAAATTATCAATTCATTATTTTTGCGTTTTCAGTAAATGTTATGTTTTGCCAATCTTCTATTTTTTTGCATTCATTCCTTATCTTTTCAAAGTGGTTGATCAAAGTTTGATTGAAATGTTCATTAAACAATCAGTTCTTTTAAATTAATGAATGAATTTTGCTGAACACTGCAAAGTTTTATCATCGTGCTTGTACAGCCTCATTTACGTAAAACACTATTTTATACTTCTTTAATTTACGCCATAATATTATTTGTGATATACAGAGACTTTCATCTGTAACGTATTGAGGATTTTGTTGTTGTTCAGCTATTACTATAATCTTTGGTGTTGACTCATTACATTGTTATTATACGTTTTCAAAGCATACATGCATTTCTAGGTCAGAAGAGTAACTTTATGCAAATGTGATGGTAAACACTGCCGTTGGCATTCTGCTACGTGCACTTTGTGCTATGCAAATGCGGTAGCAATGTTCCCTATATAAATTTCTGTTTATTGAGAGAAGTGCACTATAGTATAAATGTTCGCTGCTGAATGGCGGTCTACTTACTTACTGCATTGCGTTATTCGGTCATTTTCATTGTTCAGTTCAACAAATACGTTGTGATTGTTAGACTAAAAATATGAAGAAACCACTTACATCTGTTACAAAATGTATGACTGTACGTTTGCCTTATACGTCATCCCTGATAGGTTTGCTGACAGGTATGAATTTTCATATATTTGCTATTGTTTCATACAATGTTTTCTTTCTTTTTCTTGGCACACTGCATTAAACATGCGCGCTTTTAAAGCTTTTCCCAGATGCTTAATTTTAGTCTTTTTGAATGGAAACTAGCGCGTTGTTCTTCAGTAATGATGTTCAACTAATATCTGAGACTTTATTACGGACAAGAAAATGTATAATAGTACTAATGGTATATTTTGCTCTAATTTTTAATAGTCCTTACAAATCCATTTGTGAAGTAGCACTCTGATATAGCAGTTGAACCCCTCCCGCATTATCTGTACTGTCCACTGCAATGTTTATTGCTAAGGTAACATATTTGCCCAGTTGTTGAAAGGAAATGTCCGTCACCGGGATACTGCAGTCGCACAAACACACCCCTAAATGCTTGTCAATGCTCAAATCGTGCACAAGATTGTTTCAGCATGATATAGGAAAGGTGCTGTTAGCTAGAGAACACACTTTTATACTACCACCTTTCATACTTTCAGAATGGCAGTAACGTTCCCTTCATTTTTGAAATGACTCCTTAAAGTTTCTATTATATTATTGTACCGCCAGTGGCACTGACTTATACAGATGCACCTATTTTCTGTCATTGAGAAAATAACTCAATGCCCATCAATTTTGGTAGTATTGATAAATGAAACAACGCCTGAATATTATACGTGACGATTGGGTGGAAGAACGCATATGACAACTTCCACCTCATCCATCCTTCAACTTCTTACTCATTCCTTCCTGCTATGCTGTCCCGCCCTTCTTTCCTTTCTAAAGATCCCCATCATTGAGCTCGTAATAATACTGAGCTGAACAGAGATCGCATTAAACTGAAAATTCTTCCCCCCCCCCCTATTTCGAATTGAATGAACAGCACTTTGCTGTTTTTATCTCATATAAATTTAATTTCTCATAATTGCTGTCGACTAGCAATATAACCAAATCCAGGCTAATCCTGATTCTTTTGTTTTATTCTTTTCATGAAATGCAATACAGAATTGTCACCCGCATAAGTTTCTTGAATTCATTGCAAATCGTTGAGTTACTTAATTTCTGCTAGTAGGTTTATCTCATATTGTATGTGGCGCGCTGATGCAGTTCTCCATCAAGTTTGCAGTCTTACTATAAATCATCATAAGGTGTAAACAAAAGTTTAGTTAAAACAAAATTTCAATAGTAAATAAGCTGTCAAGTGGCATACCCACTGGTGTAGCTGCTTACCATCATGATATCTACGCTGCGCACTTGTTAAATTCTGTGCTGAGATGAATTGTATATTATAAAATTTCTGTCGCAGTTATCATCATAAAATTTCATGACAACTGTTTAATTTTCCATAAATCTGAAAACGTATTTTATTTTCGAAACTATTTTCAGTGGAAGCTATTTTTTATTATCCATATAATTTTGATTAGATGAAAAACATTGATAAAATATAAATTATTGAATCACCTTGTACTTTCAAGCAACTAAATTTACACAACATGCATAAATTCACAGTGATAGCATTTCCGTTTATTTTTAGTAATTTGCGATGCTTCAGGTTAATAATATTTCGTTTTAGGTAATTTTAGGGAAAATATTTTGCATAACAATGCCATATTACGTAGTAATATGAAGTGTGTAAATAGAAACGTAATAAATTTCATCGTCTCGTTTCATAATGTTGCTTATAATGTTTATTTTACTGCGCTATTAGTGATGGAAATTTAGGTTATTCTTCCTGAAGCAAAGTAAATAGTCATTTGCATAATTTTCTTATTATACAATTGACCAAGCACATCGATTTTATTAGGTTATGCAGTTCACTGCAATGCTATCAATCTAGCACGTGGTCAACTATAATTCCGCTCTTCAACACCATCCATGAATAACTGGTAAGTTGGATTTGATATTTTGGTGGTGGCATGCTATGCATGTTACTTTACATATGTGGTGAATGGAAACTGGCGGGTGTCTTTCTAGTGTTATTATTGCTAAGTTTTAGATACATCAGATGCTGAAGACGAAGAAGTATCTATTTCTGTTTTTTATTTATAGATGGCTGCATTAATATATTTCACTTTTAGAATTTACATTATTTTATTTTCATATTAATGAATATAAAAAATCCTATCATGAAAAGATGATGCCACTATACGTCATAAGTATTTTCATCTGCTGTTGATTTGCAATCTTGTTTATTCCCGTGAAATTTCAATAAAAATGATGGCCAACAAGCAGCTGCGCAAAGTGATTATTTGTGAGATATTTAGATTGTGAGTTAACAACGCCATCAGCAGCACGTCTGTTGTTATATTCGTACGTGCAACGTAATGTAAGTAATATTGTAGATTGGTTGTCTTTGATTTAGGTAAATTTGAAATTTGAATTTTACATTAGAAATATAGCTTTTTAGATGTACAAGATAATACAACGCAATATCTGGAAAGAGTGTAGGTAAAAAATATTCTGCTTATATTACACTAATTATTAAATCATTTCAACTTTCTTTATTTTTTGCTGAATTGTCTTCATTGGTATATCATCAGGGACGTAATGCAACTATATTTATTTCTGTTCTATATATTACGTTGCGTGCGCTTTATATGAACTCAGGATAGCGGTTGAAATGATACTTATGAGAAACAGCCATATTATAAAAAGTGATTGAAGCCAAATAACAGTGCATCAAGATGATATTTGAATTTCATTAATTTTGTAATCCAATGTTTTATTTTGCTGTGTTATTTAGTATGTATTTTTTAGTTTGACTATTGCTCTGTTCATGTTTGTACCGTGATCAGTCATGTGTCTCAACAGTTCCGCTTTCTGGTTTTCTTCATCGTCACAGTAAGAATGAATTTTATGCACTTTGCTATAGCAATGGGTTGTGTCAGTGCAGTGGAACTATTTCTTTGAACTTGAATATCTTTCTCTAATGGTGGTTCAGGTTTCCTTGAATGGATTGAAAAGATGTACAAAAATTTGTAAGTAATTGAGTATCTATAATCTGTTACTATTATTAATGTCTTCTAATTCTACTTATATCTGATCGTGTTTGCTTCTTGTTATCGAATTAAATAGTGTGCGTCAACATAATTGAAACGTTTTGGAATTCCTGTTGCTCTTGCCAACATGGTATGTCACGTTTACCTCAATGCGTTCTAAATGTGCCATCACAAAAATAAGTACACATTTTGCCCATTGTAGGAATGGATTACATCATCAACTTCGAGCTCGTTCATACTCTTGCGTTAGTTTAGGTTGGCTTAATTGCGTTACCCAGTATTGGTCTAGAAATCTGTGTGGCTTCGCTTATCACAGGAGTATGATTTAATTAAATAATGGCTCCACCCCACGACCCAATGCCGACACCAACCCCCAGCCTGAAACGACACCGGTTGCCGATGAAAAACCCCTGAATTTGTCACTCCGTGCCCAACGAACGACAACCCCGTTGCTAGCTTACCAGACTAAGCAAACGAAACACCACCACCAGCAGCAGCAGCAGCAACCAGAGGTGACCACCACGACGAATGACGACAAGGAGGCTTCCAATTTGTTGGCATTTGTCCAACCCGAAGGCCAGCGGATTACGCAAACAATGCAACAAGCCAGGCTTGTTCCTTCGTACGGTTGTGAGCTTGTTTCGCCAACAGAGACTAGAGTATTATGTGAGTAGGTAAGTTTTAGTATTTTGTAAGTAGAGATTTTGTTTTTTATAGATGAGTGATAGTGTTCACACTGCGGTGTTGCTTATCACATGCTTAGAATGTATAATTGAAAATTTCAGCCCGTAACTGTTGAGATGCTTGCATCCTGAAGGACAATTGTATGACTAGCAAGTAGTTTTTCTACAAATTTGTATACTTAGTAATTAAGGAACAACGATGCACTGTTATTTGTCTTCAATTAATTTTTTATAATATGGCTGTATTATATCAATTTTGTTTAACATGCTTTACTTTTCAGCACACTTGTTTTGCAAATATTTTCAGAATCAAGTTTAGATATAGATGAATGAAATTGCTGCATTCTTTGGTAACTATCCGTTATTGAGCATGTCGTCTTTTTACAAAGATTCGTAATCACGTTGATAAATACGTCATCACAAAGCACTACTATAATGCCGCTCAGTTTGGTGACGTATGTACATTTTACTTTTATAAACTATGAAAGTTGTAAAGTGTAAATTTTGTCGTTCTAGTTTTTCAGGTTTTTATAATTTTGCTTTTTATAATTTTTTATTATTGTTTGGTACTAGTGTTTTCAAGATTTTTCATTTAAGTTTCGGTATGAATTCATTTTAGTTCTGGATTCAGAGAGTCAGTTAAAGGCAACATAACAACAAGTCTAAAAAGACGGAAGCTATGGGTAAGTATGAAGCTAAATAGGTAAGTTAAATAGGTAAAGAGTTAGGGGTAAGTCAGGTAAGAATAGGTGTGAAGGTAAGTATAAATGTGAAGGTGAGTGCTGCATTGGTGAAGGCAGGTAGTGTGTAGTGTGAAGGTAAGTAGTGTTTAGGGTGAAGGTAAGTACACATGTGAAGGTAAGTAGTGTCTAGGGTGAAGGTAAAAG
>NW_003526945.1:3028285-3029307 GCF_000181795.1 Trichinella spiralis | reverse complement strand
ATGGATTATTTAATAAGATATTTGACAGAATTGCTTGTTTGTAAACGTATCATTGATTGAGAGATGTAATGCAATATTAGATGAAAAGTGTAATTCATTGTGTTCATTTCAATTAATTCTTATTTCTGTATCGTTTTCAATCAATAAAAATACGTAAATAAAATTTTTTCACTTTAAAGATTTCTGTATTACAAAAATGAATTTCAGGTACAAATGTTATTAGAGTCAGAAACATTTCTTGAGGGTATAGGTTGAAATTTTTGCATAAATATTAATAAAATAGAATCATATTCTTGATTATAATGATTGCCGGATTCATTTCCTTTCCTATCGCTCCGATTAAAATCGCAACATACGTAATGTTTTTGTCAATATCTCATCAAATACGCTTTTGTACATCGTCGGACAAAGTTTGTAGTGATTATCTTATTTTTTCGGATCGATTGAAATCACTTTTGCGACAATTTAAATTTTTCGACTTTTCAAAAAAGCAAGGTTATAGCCTTTGCTGTCTTTTGCGATTTTCGAAAGTATGCTTTTGTCACAAATTTCGATTTTTTTTTCTTATATATTGCTAAATTGTGAAAAATTAATAGGTTCGGAAAAGTACCACGGAGAACAACCGCACACGTGTCTTATAAGTGGACTCTATAGTTGCCAGGAGACTATCATAATACAAACGGGAACAACCCCTCTGAAACTCCGTCTAAGCGGATCCACGATGGATGGGTTTCGGGCTAGGAACCTTTTTCTACCTTATCATGAGTTAGTCGCTGAAACCGGCACCCTTTAAGGGCTATTTCAATTTTATGACCACGTCGAATTTCCTTATGAAATTCTCCATTTCAAAGCTGTTCAAGCTGTTTTTGCACTACCAATCTGATATGAACTTATGTGAAATCATTTGTTACAATCTCGCTGAGACATCCCATGCGTCCACCAGCTAGATTGAATTTCTATACTCATGGTAGCCAAAATTCATTAGACCTCAGTGTGATATCGTATGGCCACCGCTTTTTTGA
>NW_003526945.1:3026648-3028275 GCF_000181795.1 Trichinella spiralis | reverse complement strand
TGTCGCCGTATTTCACTTCCCATACAGTTGACTTGCAATAAACAGTGTGGATGAATTTCAATATTGATCCAATGATAATCTGCTGTTCAAGCTTCAGGGAAAAAAGCACAAGCCTCACCGAAACAGATATCTCACATACTTGGTATAAAAATACCACGGCTAAAGAGGAAACATCGAATTGGAACATTCATTTCTACTCGTCTATCTTTTTTGCACATTTAGTTAAGTATCGAACATTTCCGATGCTGAATTTCAAATATCTCCCTTTTTATTTGATCAATTTTTTAAAGTTATCATTAAAATAAAATTTCTGCTCATTTCTATTAATATCTACAAAATGCAACATATTATCGAATACATTGCTAATGGTAAAAACGGCAAAAGTCTCAAGTTCAAAATGCCTTTCACCTCTATTATAAACAAACAAACAAACAAACAAACAAGAGAATTGAAAAAAATTCTTTCCACCCATAATTTGTTCATCAGATTCGATATAGCTATGAAATTACAATTTCAAGACAATTGCACATCTTCTAACATCAACAGCATACCCAACAAGTCCAATAAAATATTCATACTATTGTTTCAACGACTGCTGTTGCTCAACTCATGTAACGACCCATTTTTTGTGATACTATCACGTCAGTGGAAAAATTACACACGTATCATATCATATAAGTTCATACGTCCATCTGCTGTACAACTTTATTACACTTTTTAATTGATGAATATAAAAAATGAATTTTATATTTAAAAAAAGGTTTTAAACCGTTTGTTAATTAATAACGTGGATAATCAGAAAGTGAATTATCGAGAAGAGAATATTATTATGAATTTTTTACAAGTGATAAAAAAGAAAACAATATTCTTTCCGAATGAAGATCAAAAAGCTATGCAACAAAAAACAATAAAAGTGTAAAGAAACTGTCGGCACTGTTGTTGCTGTGGGTGGTGTTTTTGCACATTTTTATGACTCACAAAGTTCAAATAAAGAAAAAAAAATCAATTTATCAATGCTGTCGGATGAATAATATAAAAATAAATAAAAAAATTACTAAAATATTGGAAAATCGGTTTTTTCCCCTACACAAAACAAATTTCAATCTTATCTGAGGAAAACTGAGCTGTTAGAACTATTTATATTATAAGTATAGCTAAATAGCGCTATTAAAATAAAATCTCAAATATTATACAAACCATTAACAATTGACAACAATTATGCAAGCTCGGATGTTGAAAAATGTACGACAAGCATGTTGATGGATGTGGTAACAACGATGGACAATGTCGGGACAGTGTGGCGCGGAATGAGAGGAAAAATTGGGCCAATTAATTTTTACTCATAGCCTGCATGTTCTAGTTACGACATTAAAGCCCGAAGCTGAAACACTGATTAGGTAAGCATGTCAAGGTAGCGGCGTCGCGGTCGTGACAGTGCTGGCGGCGGCGGGCGGTGCAGATAGGCTACCCGCGGTCAGGTCGACCGGCAAATTGCCATCCACAGTGACTAATAAGCGTGTTATTGATGCTAGCGATAAGGAAACATATACAATAAACTATTGCCACAGTTGGGCATAGATGGTGTCGCCGTTCTATGGACCATATGGTGACAGACTGACCAACTTTT
>NW_003526945.1:3022356-3023945 GCF_000181795.1 Trichinella spiralis | reverse complement strand
GAATGTTTTGAAAATGGACATACATCATATGCCCAATTTTCTCGTAATACTCTTCTCGAATGCTCTACTGTAATATAATGCTATAATATAAGCACAGCAAAACTTTACCAATTTGTAATTTGAATGAATCATAATCGTAACACTGCATACTGATGCAGAATTAAGAGAAGAAATATTCATATTGTTGTTAATAATTTTTCGGTTAAAAAGGAAGCAATGCCAGCGAAAAAAATTACGTTCAATAACATCATATGTATTGTAGTGGCATTGTGCGCAGATTTATTTACAATTAATACAAGCTGAAAGTTAACTTTCAATTGAATTGATTAAGGAAAAAAAAATTTTTTTTCACCTTTCACAATCAAAAAAGTTCACGTGAAATATGCTGTACTCACATCGTAGACAAACTGGACAACAATAGCCGATAAGTCGATGCGGATGCTGGCATGGTACAACACAGTGAATTCTTGCACTAGTGACAACTCCAGCCTAAATTGGAATCAATTGAAACAAGCAACATTGATTTTTTAAGAAGATATTTCATATATATCATTTTTGAATAGTGAAATGAAAAATGACATCCTTTTCCCACTGACACCGAATTTTTGCATATGCACATTAAGAAGAGAAAGCAGTGCTGAAAATAGTTGGACAAATGTTACAAGTTGAAGTCAATTCTTTACCGGTGGCAATTACAATTACAGCAACACCAATCAGCAAAGATTACTAATTTTCGTTTTCTTCACATTATGACAGCAATTTATCAATCAAGAAAGCATAGCTGTCCTGCTGCATTGTTGCACCAATCTGCTCACATCACATCACGGTGGAATGAAGAAGTCAGTGTGCAAAATACAATTCCAACTGTGCTTGTGTAGAAAAAAATTGCAATAATTCAAACCCTGTTTCAAAATATATTATACAGCTACTAATTTCAAAAGCTTTTACCAGCCTTTTTTTTATTTATAAGGGCAGTAAAAAAATTCACCACAGTAATAGCAAAAGAAAATTCAAGTTTGTGCTTTCCAAAGGGTTTTTCTTTTTTCATTGCCATTACAATAAGTCAGCTGTATGATAACAAGCTGAAGATGAGCTTTTTTGCTTGTATTCGCATTCGAACAGACAGAACAGTGTTCTATTGATTTGGAAAATTGATTCAAACAATACAAATTATGTCGAAGGTCATCATGCACATTTCAAGAAGTGACCAACACATTTCCGTTGAAAATCATACCCTGGCATCCCACTCTTTTATGCTAAAGCTTTTCGTCCAAGCGATGTGAACATTTTGCACAGCAGATTGATTTTATGTATTATGTGTATATACATATATATATATATACATATACTTTTTTTTCTTCAAAATTACACTTCAAAGAATCCAATTTCTCTATAAATCATGCGGTTTCTTTGTATGAGGCATTTTCCAGAAGAAAGGAGGGGAAAAAGTTAAGGCCCCAATTAGTGCAAATGGCGATATTGTTGAAAACAACAGAGCCGCAAACAAATGGCACCCTGTTCGCTTAAATAAAAGGTCACATTTGTGTAGAAAACCAAAAAAGAGCAACCCTGTCGTCAGATTCGGCTGA
>NW_003526945.1:2992396-3021767 GCF_000181795.1 Trichinella spiralis | reverse complement strand
GGGGGGGGAGGGTTTTATAGTGGGTTGACCACACTTGTCACGACCAGATTTTACTAACGTTGGGAGTGCGGGGCGAACTGGCCTCACTACGGTCCGCAACAGCGTTAACGCATACGGCTTGGCCACATTCCGCACCACAGCTCTCTCGTCTTTTTTCCATCACCGCTGGGCGCTCTTCTATTACGGCGCGCCGTTTTACCCGTAATTTTCTTCGATTCCACCACGTCGACGTCCACAGTACTCGCCGATTCACCTCCGTGGTGACCCGCTTCACGAACCGACGCCTCCATCAGCTTCTTTCGCCCACGCGTAACCATCCTCGTACCAAGGTCCGTTGCGCTCGTACTACTGCGAGATCCACGCCGTCTTTCTACCCGTACAATTTGGCCTTCATAGTTGACCTCTTTTCCGCGACGGCGACCCGACTTCAAGGCTGGTGTCTTTGCACTACACATTGTCGCTGCCACCCGGCTGTCACTCGATCTCACGAACCACTCGACCGATCGTAACCAAACCGATTCCAATTCCTAAAACACAATTCCCCGAAGGGAATAGGCCGTTCCTGAATGTAGTGCAATATCAGGACGACCCGCGACAAATGGTGGTGCGAGCACTCGACCAAATGCCTATTTTTTCAAAAACTTATGCAAATTTCGTAACGAATCCGCTTGGGATTCATACCAGAAATTAAGCTGATAAGAACAGATACTACACTTTGATCTTAGCTTTTAAAAAGCCTTGAAGCGATAGGGTTCCATCGTCCTGCATCTTGGGCTACGCCCCTATATCTATAATCCCATGTTGGGTTTTGTTTTTTCACTGCATCTTGAAGAAACCCCCAGCATTGTGTATATTACATTTAGCACTATATGTTGCTCTTGTCTTTTTTATATTTCATTTTTTTATTAGGAATATTATTACATATTTGAAATATGCAAATTTATGCATCCTTTGGTTGTTGATTAAATGGCTGTCAATAAGGTGCTGCTGATGTTGCCGTTTATCGGCATTGAAAAGGTTATGTTTTAACTGAAAATTATTCTATATTTTTTTGTAGAATGTGTAGAAGGGAAGTCGTTTCAGGAAGTGCTGAATTTCTGTTTTGCATGGGTTTTCATGAACGATTGCAGGAAAGATGGTGTTTCATCCGTTTTCCGTGCTACGTTGGGTATTCATGGAATAATCGAATATTTGATGTGTGCACATTGTAACTTTGTATTTTTGTCTTCATTTAAGCAATGAGGTGAGTATATCGCAGTATAAAGTTAAATAATTTGTATTTTTTTGATTTACTGTGTGGCGATTGTTGCTTGTTTCAGTTTGTTGTTGTATGTTTATGTTATGTCTAATACTCACGGTAGCCCAAAGTATGTATTGTATTGCTGTTGAATGAACTTTAATTTGTTGTTAAGCATGCTCTTTTTTCGATGTTTGAAAGTAGCCGTTTGTGAAAAGTTGGAATTTGATCAAACTTGTAGCAATGAATTGAAATTCCGCACAACATGTCTGGGGAAGCGCTGTTTGAACATTTTGAATGAATTGCTTTGACGAAAGGCAGTTTTTAATATGAAATGTAATAGGCTTCTTGTTTTGAGTGTTAATTTCGTTTGTAATTTTTACATCCGCATTGATTATTCATATAGAAGAAGTTGAACTTGTTACAGTTCTCCAGGTGAACTGGCAGAGAGAATTTTAAAGAAATTTGCTTGCATGGTTCCATCGACGCATGGATATGACTTATAAAAGTTGCAAATAATTGCGAATTGCACTGCTGATATTTAGTATTCGTATCCATAATGACATTTGCTGCTGTGGTTGTCGTTGATCGGATGAATATCTGTTTCCATGAGAAGTGGTTAACATTTCACTTATTTCTTATATGAAGTTATGGTGTTATTGCATTTCGAAGTTTTGCATATTCATTTCATGTTGATTGATGAGCTGCATAATGACAGCACAGTTATTATTCTAAGCTGTCAAACACTACATTTTTTATTGATCAGTTAATATTCATTTCACATAATAATTATATGATTATGTATTTATTCATAACAACCATTTTGAAAATATTATTTCATGTTTTCAGGATTTCAGTTAGTCTGTTTTCGTTTACAATATTCGTTACAACTCAATTGTCTACTTGTTATAAAAATATTGAAAAATTCAAATATATATTTTAATAAGTGCATATCATTTGTCTTCAGGATAATGAAATCAGCAGAAAACTTTGTAGGTAAAATCTACAGTCAGCTACAGTAATAATGGAATAAAGATTTAATGATAAAGGATGTTTACAACGCTTTTTGCTATGTTTAATGTGATGAACGAATTTTGTAAAATTTTATTACTATTATTATTATTATTATTATCTACATTTAATATGATGCTTTATGTGATATGCTTTATATGAAAATCTAACATTATTATACATTCTGGTCATGATTGTTTTACTTTAGTTTATTCTACTTTATTTCTTTAATGTTGTCACAATGAATATGAATTTTATAAATGCTTCTCTAATTAATATTTCAAACAGGATAAACAATAAAAACCTACGACAACCTACTGACAGGGAACATTCCATAAATTAGCATGCTTTGCATAGGCGGTTTTGATAGAATCCTTGATGATGAGGAAAATCAGTTACGTAACCTTAGATGTATGCGTTGGCTCAACAATCCTGTAATTAAAGTATTCATATTTTGTGATGAATCACAACTTCAGCAAAGCATTTAGCAAGTTACGTTTACTAGTTACGTGATGGGTTTCCTTCATGAAAATAAAAATAAACCTGAATACAAAGGGGAAATTATTTTTCAGTTAGGGTAATTAGAAAAAAATCCTGTACAATAACATTTAGAAAAGTCTATAAGCCAAATAAAAAAAACATTATTTATCAATTACTTCAATAAATAAATTCTGAACATTACAGTACTTGACTTATGAACGATTCCAAAATAGAAAACAGTAATTTTTACATTTCACTTATGAAATTCAATTTAAAATGAAAACAATTAGGCATTGCTTCGTTATAAACATTGCAAAAAGTACGTAAAAAATCATGAAATTGCAATAATTTAGTTGTCAGTGTTGATCAACAGAACGTCAGCATACAGTCGTTAAAATGACAATGCGTATTAAAAATTTATATTGGTTTCACTTTTCATTTCTACAGTGACTCAATTCTGCTTATTTTCTGAACTGTGTTCATTTTTTGCAATCACCTGACAAGGAAACTTTCGAGTAATCAATCAATCACTTTTTGTTGTGCTGTTCACAATATTTCGATATTTATTTCATAAAGTAAAAATTTTTAACTTTTATTTTTGCACTAATAATGAATACTATAATCTTTTTCATAGATAAATAATCTTGTCAAAAGTATTAAGATACAACAGACGTTGCGACCATTGTTGCTTTTTTATTCACCCATTGTAAATAAATAATACAGTATGGTACTTTTTTAATTGCATTCATTTACAGTAATGAATGTTCTGTTTCACGTCTTTGTTTGGCTTTGGCCTTTATAATGGCACATTGTTGCTGACGCAGAGCTTTGCATTTTTGTGTAGAGTATATTCAATTAACAACAAAATCAATATTTTATATATAAATATGCATGTACTTTAGTTCATTTTATTTGATATAAAACTGATTTCGATTCGTTTCTGTGTTTAAACTAAAACTAACTAAACTAAAACTTGAGTTTAGTAAACATACTGTAGTCGTATTTTTGTATTACATGCAGTTGAATGATTTATGTTATTCACAAAACAGTTATTCACAAAAGACATTCAAAATTACAATTATTAAAATGCTGTATTTTAATAATTTTCAATTTTTTATTTTTGTTATAAATTGCTGGGTATCTACATTTAATTGCTTATAGTTCGTTAGTACCAGCTTTGTTACTTTTTTATAAATAGGCCATGGCATACAATGGTAAGCGGCATATAGTATAATTTAAGAAAGTGATCTTTTACATCTCCTATCATAATATTCATAAATATATTTTTAGTCTTCAAAATAGTTTTAAATAGTTGATGTGTAATTATACAGTTCATTTCTATTTATGAAATGAAATTTTGTATTAATTATTTAGTGATGAAAAAATATGTTATTAGTTCATTTTGTAATTCAGTAAGTTGTGCGGCTTGTTTCTGCTTATTTTTCTACTTTTTAATATTGATAATTCGCAAATTGGAATTGCTAGAGTTTTAAACTTTGAAATCATTTTGCATCAAATTATTTATGATTAGAAATGTCGCGCGTACCTTTAGTTATTTATTGTTACCTTTATTTATGTTGTTCTAAAAATGATTGCACCTTTCCCCTTTTGCAACATAGTTTGTAGTGTTTTTATTGAACTTTGTATATTACTTTGACTGTTCCTTTTTTATATTTAGGTGTAACTTTGAAAATTTCATCGAGGAAACGCTCTGAAATGAGGTATCTTTTTCGAAGTTTCATATAGGTTGCAATCGTATGCATAAATTTGTACTATTTGTAGCATTTATGCTCGCTGTTTATTTATTAGCATTCGTGTTTATTTTGTTTCTAGCTTCTCTTAATTAAAATGATTTAAAATTTGATTTCCCATTGATATTAATATATTTTAAGTTATACTTAACATTACAATGACAGGAATTTTCGATTAAGAATAATAATTTATAGTTTGATTGCATATTATTGTTGACGTTCTTGATCGTAGGCATTCGAAATAAACTTAGTGGTTTATTCATTTTTAATAAGCTCATATACTGTGATTTTAGAATTTTCAGACGTTCGGTTGCAAGTGCTTGGAAATTTGGTCTTGCTATTATAGTAGTGGTATTTTTCATCTCTTCAGTTGCTTTGTACAACATAATGGATTCCGTTACACCAAGCAGTCAGAAGCTGCGATATTTCGGGGAGGTTAATTTTGAGATAGGCGTGAATGGTGTTTGATTTATTCACAAAGATCAATTTCAGTACGATTTAAAGCGCCTGGAAACTAAGCTGATTAAATTGGAATCCGAGGCGAATCGAAATGAAGAAATTTTGGGACAGATACAACGAAGTTTATATTATCGCTTGAGTCGCGTCCGCAATAGACCGCCAGCCTCTACTTTGTCTGCAGTTAAAAAAAAAGAGTATGTATATGATTTTTGGCGTTGCATTACTTTTACGTATGATAGTGTTGGATGTAATTTTATTGGTAATTTTTTTTGAAACTTTTAACTTCAAGGAGAAGTTTTTAAAAATGAGAAAAAAGTTTGATCTTTTGTTAATACAATTCATTATTATTTATTGATAATGTTTTCCAATTATATGTTTGCTGGTTCGTTATATTTGCATATTTCATACATTTCATTCATATGTATATGAAATTTTTTATATTTTGTATTTTTAATTGAAATAATATTGTTATTCCAATCAGGCGCAAGCAAACGTATCGAAAATGCAATGCAGGATTGCTAAACACTACTGTAAATGTTCAGGTGTGTAATGATTTTCAATTTGTTGTTCAGCGTGTAAACAGGCTTATTGTAATTTCAGATGTTAAGCGTGTATGAAACTTTGGAATTTGACAATCCAGATGGAGGCCATTGGAAACAAGGATGGGAGATAACTTACGACAAAAATGAGGTGAAGGAACGACCACATTTACAAGTATTTGTTGTACCTCATTCACACACTGATCCCGGTAAAGTTTGTTCATTATGGATTTTGTTTTATTTGGTTTTTATTTTATTTAATACAGGATGGATCAAAACGTTCGATGAATATTATTCGGAAAGTACAAAGCATATTTTTGAAAATATGATAGAAAAGCTTTCTCAGAAGTCTCAGATGAAATTCATTTATGCGGAAATGTCATTTTTCGAGAAATGGTGGCGTGAAGTGGACACAGCCAAGCGGATGTTGACAAAAAGGTTTTCATTTAACTTTACTCAGTGAGTAATGTGTGGATAGTCTTGATGTTTGAAATGTTAAGATTGCTGGATATTGGACAATTGGAAATTGTCACTGGAGCATGGGTGATGACTGACGAGGCTAATGCCCACTACTTTTCTATGATTGACCAGATGACCGAAGGTCATCAGTGGTTGTTGAATCATTTGGGTTTGTTTTCATGTTCTCTGTCACTTATGGCAGCATTATCATTTGTTTCATTTCCCACATTTTAAAGATTACAAACCGAAAAATCACTGGTCTATCGATCCGTTTGGATTAAGTGCAACGACAGCTTATTTTGTGGGCTTATCGGGTTTAAAGACTATGTCTGTACAAAGAATCCATTATGCAGTGAAAAAGCACCTTGCGCTGAACAAGAATCTTGAGTTTTACTGGCGTCAATTGTGGAGTGCGAGCTGTTTATTGTTTTAACTGAAGTTGTTTGACTATATTTGATTTCAGAACGGGATTCCTCGTCGGATATTTTTTGTCATGTATTTCCATTTTATTCTTACGACATACCTCATACTTGCGGTCCGGATCCAGCGGTTTGTTGTCAATTTGATTTCCACCGTTCACAGGTTGGATCTCTTCCGTGTCCTTGGGGTATTCCTGCGTTGCCGATTGATATGGAAAACATTGGCGAAAGGTACACCTGCAGCGTGATTAATTATCATTTTCTCAAATGATTATCAATTCGTAATTGTCCATGATGATTGTTCTTTTAGAGCTTTTGCACTGTTGGATCAGTATCGCAAACATGCCGAGCTTTACAAGTTGAATGTATTACTTGTACCTTTGGGAGACGATTTCCGTTACACAACTTCAATGGAATGGCAGCAACAGTACAACAATTACGAAAAGTTGTTTGATTACATGAACAGACAAGATTGGAATGTCGAGGCACAAATTATTTTAATAATATTACTTTTTGAATAGAAAATTGAATATGGAAGAAAAAATCTTTTTTTAATGACATTTAAATATACATGTTGTAATGATTTTGACAGGTGCAATTTGGAACGTTGGAAGATTATTACAGGGCGTTGTTTAAACGTGCAGACGTCGGAGGAGAAACGTTTCCAACGTTGTCTGGCGATTTCTTTACTTACGCTGATAGAAATGAAGATTATTGGTCGGGCTATTACACGTCTCGACCTTTGTACAAGCGAATGGAACGCATTTTGGCCTCTTTCTTACGGTAAAGAAAATTATTTGAAATATCTATAAGGTTGACGTTGAAGCATTCCGATTCTACGCATAAGCTGCAGAGTTGTTTTTGCAAAGAAAATTTTCTTCCCGGCTTTTTTTGTGCTGACGTTATGAGTTTGCTGATGTGGCTTTTTGCAGCGGTGCCGAGATTATGTTCAATTTGGCGGTGAGTGATGTTCGAAGCAAAGCACTTGAGCGTCAGTTTCCATCGCAGCGGCTGTTCAATAATTTGGTCATTGCACGGAGAAATTTGGCTTTGTTCCAGCATCACGACGGCATCGCCGGAACCGCTAAAACTCCAGTAGTGATGGATTACGCGAAGCGGTGTGCAGCGATTATTAACTAATTGTGTGAATATTATTTGTTTTCCTTTTGGTACTTGTTTTTTTTTGTAGGCTGTGGTCGTCGATTGAATTGAGCAAAGCTACGATGGCTACGGCGATTTTGTACTTCATGAGGAAAGCATCCACATCTCTACTAGATGCTGATAGTATTAAATTAGACTTCGTATGTCGGTTTATTAAAGTGGACAGTGTAAGATGTATTAAAGTAAATTTTTAAGAGTGAAAGAATAATGGACGCTTCTCATACATCAGAAAATGTTGTCATCAACGTACTGGATGAGAAGGAGAGGTTTTGTTTGTTCAGCTTTTTTGTTAAACGATTTGTACAACTGCTAGCGGTGTTTGTTTGAAGGTCAATTTTGGTGTACAACTCATTACCGTACATTCGGTCGGAAATAGTTTGTATAAATGTGGATACTTATAAAATTGCACTGTATGACGCGGCTAATAACAGACTAAAAATTCAAATCAGTCCGGTGATCACCAAAACCAGTGTTGGATTCATAATTTCAGTGACAACTTATCAGGTGAAGCGAATTTTTACTTCCATTTCTGTTATTTTTCTGTTCAAATGGGAAAAGTGGAATTAAACATGCAATAATTTCAGGTTTGCTGGACAGCTACAATGGAATCACTGAGCATTATTCGTTACCGTCTAGTGTCTGGCGATGATCCTTTGGATGGTGAAATGGTGACAATAAGTCAAAGGGAGGTTGTCCATTCGAGGTTGGTTGGTATTCTTGGTTCAAACAAGCAGATGTTTTGTCTTACTGTCATTATTTAGTACTTTTCCAAGAAATGTCCTTTCTGAGGAGCAATTTAACATTGTCAGTCCGGTTTATGTTGCCACGTTTTCCACTTCTACCGGTCTTCTCAAAGTAGGCACATGAAACTTTATCACATGAACTGAAATTCAATTATTCTTTATTTAATTAATTAATTTATTTATTTATTGAAGGAGTTGAAGCACACGAACAAGGATAATAAAATGAACTTGCAACTTGAATTTTTTGTATACAAATCCAAAAGCCAATCTTACACAGCTGGTGGTGCTTATTTGTTCTTGCCGAAGGGTGAAGCTGAGGTAATTGTTGGTCTATTTTTATTCTGTTTAATGGCGAAGTAAAATTGCATAAATTTTTATCGAAGCCTTTGAACAATGTCGACAATGTTCTACTTTTGGAAGGCGACATGTTTGCGACGGTTTATTCAAATTTAAAGAATGTATTACACCAATTTACGGTCGTCAAATTGGAAGGTGATGCGCAGCATGCGAAACGTTACATGGTTTTTTTACACATGAATTTCAGTTCCAGGAGCAGAAAGCTTGCACATTCGCAATACGGTCGACATCACAACTGAGATTGAGGATTTTGAAATTGTCATGCGCTTGAAAGCGGACATCCACAATTCCGATCATTCATTTTACACCGACCTCAATGGTTTGCAAGTAATGAGCATTTTTTGTTCTTTTTTTTCAATTAATTGCATTGCATATTTCATTTCATTGAACGACAAGTTTAGTGGCTGTGGTGAATGGTTGATTGTTTGAAGAATAAAGTCGAAAATATAATTAAAAAAAATAAGTTTTATTAGTTGCTTTTTTAATTTAGATGATAAAACGAAAATATTTTTCAAAGATTCCATTGCAAGGTAACTTTTATCCCATGACCACTGCGGCGTTTATCGAAGACAGCGCACATCGATTAACACTGCTCAGTGCCCAAGCGAACGGTGTTACTTCTATAAAATCGGGTTTTCAGAAAATTTCTTTTTTTCTTAATATTAATGCGAAATTCACTTTTTTGACCAATCGAATGTTTGAATATAGGTTGGATTGAAGTTTTCCTCGACCGTCGAACTCACGTTGATGATTCACGCGGTGTTGCACAGCCAATGTTGGATAATGTAATTGTTACCAGTGATTTTCGCCTTATGCTGGAATCGTTGGACGGCGATGCTTACACAATTGGCAAGGTTATTATTTTTTTTCATAACTAATCTGATACTGTTTGAAATAGACTTTTCAGAACTTGCCCACGATAAATTATTTGACTTTACCTGCTCATCATCAGTCCTTACTGTTGATCTACCCAGTTTTTGTGCTATACACGGCCAATGATTTCGTTGAAGGTAAGTTATCATCAAGAAGAATAATTTTACTCAGTGTCATTTACTTTTTCAATGTTTTATTTCATTTGGATTTTTTTCTATTTTTAACAATCGCTTTTGCTATATTTCAGAACTCCGAAGTCATTATCAAGCTTTACTAAAGCCGTTCCCTTGCGATTTTCATTTGATTAACATGCGTAGTGTTGAGAGCAAAGGTGCGTTTGATTCGAAAGCCGAAGTTGAATCATTTTTAAATGAAACATTATTGATATTATTGCGTTTGGAAAATAGCTGCTTTTCAACTCAACCACCATCAGTTGTGTGTTCCTTGAAAGATAACGATGTGGTAGGGGAATTTGTATTGTAGGCTTATATTTCGCATTAGTTTGGTATAATTTACTTAGCCGACAGCTGTGGATATTTTTGGTACGAATGTTAAAGCAGTGAAAGAAATGTCCTTAACAGCGCTTTATCAATTGAACGACACAAAATTGCCTGATGAGCCGCTTTACGTTGAACCGATGGAAATTAAAACTTACAAAATTGAATGGAAGTCGGCTCAGGATGCAGCTGAACACAAGTCGCCACTTGTAACTGGTCGTCCGCCAGCAAAGTGAAAAGCGAATTTTATTAGTAGAATGATCTGAACAATAAGTTCACATCTGTTCCGATGATCGTTTCGCAGCACAGTTTGTTCAATAAATTGTTAACTTGTTGTTATTCTTTTTTTCGAAATCTGTGAAATAAAGTGCGTTTTTCTAATTTTGTATTGCAAACTGATGGATAAGTAAATTTATCCTTAATTAATAAACAAATGTCAATGTGTGTGTGTGTGTGTGTGTGTGTGTGTGTGTGTGTGTGTGTGTGTGTGTGTGTGTGTGTGTGTGTGTGTGTGTGTGTGAGTGTGTATGTGTGTGTGTGTGTGTGTGTGAGTGTGTGTGTGTGTGTGTGTGTGTGTCTGTAATGAAGTATGATGCTGTAATGTAAAATATGGACGTTAAAAAGTCATTTACGCGTAATTTAAATTTATTTTGATATTAAACGTAATGAGTTTAGCATTCCAAAATTATGCAATTTTGTTAAGCAAATTAATTTTTATACCTTACAAAAATAAAATTATACTTGCATTACGTATAATTGTATACTGTAGTTGACTGTTTCTTTGCTGACGTTAGCAAGTTGAAAGTGTTCAACGTTGAAACTGAATAAATATGGTAAGGAGTGAAAATTAATTATTTTTTATCTACTAATGTAATTTTTTAAGGAGTTATGTGTAAGTTTTGTGCATTTTTATATTGTGAAGAGGTTTTTCATTGTCGCTTGTTTAAATGGCATCGTTTGATTGTTGCGATTTATTGTTTCATTATTTTCATTTTTAGCCTCTACGACTGGATGTCAAGCGCAAGCTGTTGGCTCGATCAGATCGCGTGAAATGTGTGGATCTTCATCCGACTGAGCCATGGATGCTTTGCAGTTTATACAATGGAAACGTTCACGCCTGGAATTACGAAACACAGGTAGAGCGTTTTTTCTCTATTATTTCGCCATTTAGTGAATATTGTCATTTTACTCTGTTTAAAGCTTCATTTTAAAGGCTGTTATTTTATGAAGTTGAGTTTTTGAAATTATGAGTAGTTTAACGTTTTTTCTAAAAGTTTTTTCTAATGCGAATGCACTGTTTTCACTTGTAATGAACGCTTGTGATCATTTCTTTCTATCATAGTACGGTGATAGATGAACCGTTTCTTAAATATGATAAATTCATTCGACAATTTGAATGGAAAACAGCTTCTTTACAAGTTCTTCAAATTGATTCAAAGCCTCTTTTAGAGAATATTATTTTGAACTTCGGCGTCATTTCCACTTGTGCAGAACAGTTATTTGTACAGTAGCGTTTCAGTTTCAGTTAGACAAAAGTATTTGTACTGTTGTGCATTGAATTTATTTTTAAAGATTATTTTATTTTATTTTATAATTTTAATTAAGAAATTTTTAAAATATATTTCTGTTTTAAAAGTATGAATGAATAGTTAGTTGCACATTAGTGAACTGTGATAATTTTTAAATTTGAAATTCCACAGGACGAATTTGAGCATTGAATGATTTAAAGATGAAAAAGTGATATTTGCATATTTTTAAAATTTATTTGTTGTTGAATAATTGGTAGGGTTGTTTTGTTTTTTAAGACTCTTCTTAAATCGTTTGAAGTGTGCGATTTGCCTGTTCGATCGGCCAAATTTGTACCTCGGAAAAGTTGGGTTCTGACAGGTTCAGTGAGTGCTTTTAGATTTATTTTATTTTTCTGTTTGTTTCTGTGCGATTTTTTGTCGTTAATTGTCTCTAGGATGACATGCAAGTACGTGTGTTCAATTACAACACTTTGGAACGTGTTCATCAGTTCGAAGCGCATTCTGATTATTTGCGTTCAATTGCTGTCCACGCTACACAGCCATTAGTGTTGACCAGCAGCGGTATATTTTTATTGCTTTCAGTTTTTACTTTTTCCGTTTATTTATTTATTATTGAATAATTTGCTCAATTTTTATAGACGACATGACGATAAAGTTATGGGATTGGGAAAGCAATTGGCAATTGAAGCAGACGTTCGAAGGGCACACGCATTACGTCATGCAGGTGCTTTTCAATCCCAAAGATAATAACACCTTTGCATCAGCATCACTTGACCGTACTGTGAAGGTACAGCTTGAATTGTTGTTTCTATTTTTATGTAGTTCTTTTTTGAATCTATATTCTACTCTTTTTAGATATGGCAACTCGGCTCGTCGCATCCAAATTTCACCCTTGAAGGGCACGAGAAAGGAGTCAACTGTATTGATTATTATCACGGTGGCGACAGACCTTACCTAATATCCGGAGCCGACGATCGACTGGTCAAAATTTGGGACTACCAGGTAATGGAGTTTTCTTGCATTATTCATTTGTTTTTTACTTTGATAATTTAGAATAAAACCTGCGTTGCCACGTTGGAAGGCCATGTGCAAAATGTTTCTTCAGTTTGTTTCCATCCAGATTTGCCTGTCATTATTACCGGCTCTGAAGACAGTACATTGATTGGAATATATGCACATATATATTTGTATATGTATTACATTTCACTTCATTGTTGAACTATTTTGTAGACACTGTACGAATATGGCATGGAAGCACATATCGCATGGAGACAACGTTGAATTACGGTCTTGATCGAGTATGGACCATATGTGCGTTGAAAGGACAAAATGTTGTAGCGATTGGCTACGACGAAGGCAGCATCATTGTCAAAGTAAGTAAATAAATAAATGCGTATTCTTACGTACCACATATAAATAATCCATACAAAAATTCTTATTTGTTGATTTTTTGTCTTCTGTATTTTGAATTTATTTCTTTCTCTTATTCAGCTTGGACGCGAGGAACCAGCGGTCAGTATGGATGCGAATGGCAAGCTTCTTTGGGCAAAACATGCTGAAATTCAGCAGGCAAATTTGAAGGCAGTTTGTAACGAAGCAGAATACCCTGACGGAGCACGTTTGTCATTGTCAGCGAAAGATATGGGCGCTATTGAATTTTATCCACGCTCAATTCAGCATAGTCCGAATGGCAGGTGAATAATAAAAATGAATTATTAAGAGTTTGTTTTTTAAAAATAATGTGTATTCGGTATTTTCCATTATTTTATTATTATTGTTGTTGCTGAGATGTCAATTTCAGATTTGTTGTGGTTCGTGGAGAAAGCGAATATGTGATCTATACGGCTATGGCGTTGCGTAATAAAAGTTATGGTGCGGCTGTTGAATTCGTTTGGGCCAAAGAGTCGAACATGTATGCTGTACGTGATGTTAGCAGCAGTATCCTTGTGGAGATTCACAAAAACTTTACCAGATACAAAACAGTCTACGCTGAAGCTTCAATCGACTGTAAATGTTATTTAATTTGTTTTTTGATTGTATATGAATAATTGTATTTTTTGAAGGCATTTTTGGAGGGACATTGTTGGGAATTCGTTGTGGGGGACAACTGATTTTCTACGACTGGGAAACGATTCATGTGATCCGACGAATTGACATCAAAGCTCATCAAGTGAACTATGGAAATTTGGTCGTAATAAACAGTGGCGTGATGTGAAAGCAATCTATTTTAAGGTCTATTGGTCCGAGAAAGAATTGTTGGCTATAACAACCGCTTCTGAATTTTACATTTTACAATTCAACGAAGCAGAAGTGATCTCACAGTTGTCAGAAAGTGAAACTCCATCACCGGATGGTGTTGAAGATGCTTTTGATGTAAGTGTGTTTAATTTCAGATTGACAGTTTGCTTTTTATCTTTGTTTTATGTTCAAGGTTATACATACAGGGACGGAGGAAATAAGCACTGCTTATTGGGTAGGCGATTGCTTGGTTTACACTACGATCAACAATCGCTTACGATACTGCGTTGGAAGTGAAACAGTTACTATTGCACATTTAGATAGGTAGGAATTTTTTTCTGTTGTGAAAAATGTTGATGGAATTGAAATTTTTTGGAAATATTTACTATAATCATTAATTAAGGATACATACATATGTGTATATGATATTTTTCAATGTTGCACAGTCCGTTGTGTTTGTTCATTTTGGTCAATTATAAATTGAATTGCAGACTATTTATCTTATATTTTTACGCAAATACATATATGTATATATTTGTTTCATTTTATTTTAGAGGATTATATATATTGGGATATTTGCCACAAGAGAATCGTCTTTTTCTGAGCGACAAAGATTTGAATGTGGTTAGTTATCAGCTTGTATTATCCGTATTGGAATATCAAACAGCGGTGATGCGTCATGACTTCGAATTGGCTGATCAGCTGTTGCAAAATATTCCAAAAGAGCATTTGACTCGTGTAGCGAAATTTCTTGAACGACAGGTTCTTGAACGCAGTGGCTTCACGCGGTTATTTGAGCATTTTTATTTATTTACTGTTCGCATATTTCAGGGTTTCTTGAAACAAGCTTTGGCTGTGTCTCAAGATCCTGATCATCGTTTCGAGTTGGCTTTGAAAGTGAACAATTTGAATGTCGCCTACGATATAGCTTTGGCAAGCGAAGTCGGTTATCTTTTTGTTAGATATTTTCATAAAATTTCAAATAGACCGTAATCTTCTTGCCAATAATTAACAGGACGACGACAAATGGCGACAGTTGAACCAAGTTGCATTGGCTGAAGGTAATTTTCAGCTGGCGTTGAAGTGTATGTGTCAAGACAAAGATTACTCGGGCCAGCTTTTGCTGGCATCTTCGCTTGGCGATGCGGACGTTATGCAGCGTGTTGCCAACGAATCAATGCAATCCAAACTGTACAACATTGCTTTCATGGCTCATCTGTTGCTTGGAAAGTGAGTTAATATTTTCCACTTCTGCGTGCAGTTCTGTGAGATTTTCCCATTGTTGATGTTGTTTTGTTTTGCTTTGTTTTAATATTAAATTTTCTATAGTCGTAAAGAATGTTTGGAAATTTTGATCACAACTGGTCGGCTGCCAGAAGCTGCTTTTTTTGCTCGAACATATATGCCCACTGAAATTAGTCGGTAATCATACGTGCATATTTGTCGATTTTGCTTTTACACGAAAGTGTAATATTTGGTTTAGTGTGGTCGGACTGTGGAAAGCGAAAATTGTGGACAAGCATCCGAAACTCGCCGAGAGTCTGGCTGATCCGGATGGTTATCCAAATTTATTTCCCCATTATGCAGATGCTTTGCAGTGTGACAAGCTGTACGAAGAGATTTTCTCGTCAACAGCATTGGATGCAGCGTGTTTTCCACTGCTATCGGTAGCCAAGCCCTTCGTGCTTCACTTGCCTGTTGTCATCATCTTCATTATTATTGTAGACAAATTGCACCCTTGAAAATATGGTGGCGTTGGCCAAGGATTCGAAGTATTCAAGTGGCAAAAATGGAATAACGAAATCGAATGAAAATGAAGGTGGCATGGAGCATTTTTTTTGCTTCTTCTAATCCTATTTCTTGTTTATTTATTCCTACGCATTTAAATTTTCGGGTGTGTTTAGCCGATGTGCAGAAAATTACCGAAACCTTGCAGAACGTTAATATTACAGCACCATTGCAATCTGCGCAAGAAGGTGCATCAACCGAAAAAACATGTAACATTTTTACAGTGTTTTTTTGCTTGTTGAAACATGTGGAACTTATTCAGGTACCGAATTTTCTCCAATGAAAGCGATCAGTGCTTTGAAAGCTGAGAAAGATGGTGAAAAGGTGAGATTTCAACTGTACAGTAACTTTGATGCATACGTGTATAGTATACATTTGTAATTTGTGTTGTCGTAGTTGTTTATTGTTTGTTCATTTTTCAATATCCTATGTGTATGTTCAGTTGATATTGATAATTTAAAGGCACCAGATGTGGCACAGAGTTCACATCGACAACCCGATCTTGTCCCGTCTGTCGGAGGTCCAGATGTTTTGATGCACGCTTCTACAGTAGAACAGTCAGGTGGTGGCGTTGAAGATTTGCAGGTTCCAGTACCGACAAGTGAAGTGAATTTAGACATGGAGAATTTGGATTTAAGCAGTGCGGAACTGAATCAACAGAGTGTACGTTTTTATTGTTATTTTTTGTAAAAAAATTTTGGTATTGAAAAATTAATGCATCTTAATGTTATTTTTGTCGAGATTTTGATGTTGATATGGAAAAGTGTAGCTGAAGTTTTTCTCTGAAATTATTCTATTTTCAGATTATATATCTTTTTGTTGTTTAGGATAATGATGACGACGACGGCGATGTTGATGATAATGATGATGATGAATTTTCTGCTTTTTGAGGCACGACATTTTTCTTGCAGTTAGGATTCTGTAAACGGTAAGTTTAAATTGAGCAAGAAAGCATTTTTGACATTTCAAAACCAGTGCATATATTTTGTTTAACAAAGCACATGATTTATTTTTAAAAGTATGTTTATATATATTTTTTTAAATTATGTTTTACTTATTATGACCTAACAGCACTTGAATTTCTTAAATTATTGAGATTGGAAGGGATAATTTGGTTAAACCTGAATGTATATTGAATTTTGTGGTTATAATTAATTACTTCTTTTCTGCTCTAGGCCAACTAAGATGGTTTTGAGGTGAAGAGGTCAATTCGACATTTCTGGTATTATGGAATTATGTTGTTATTCGAAAAGCTATGAGCTTGATTGCGGTAGTCACGCTGTTGATATTGTTCTTGATTTTTGCTTATTATTATATTGCTGATTCCAGTTGGAAATAAATGATTTTAATAACTGTGCAATAGTTGGAATGAAATTTTGACGCTCGCAGGATTTCCTATGCATTTAGCAATTTTCTTGCTGATGAAATCGTTTTAAATATTTTTCAGAAAATGAACCACACCTGTGATTATCTTTACCTTTTTGTTCTACCGGTTTTCAATTTGACGCTCCATTTTTCCTTCAAAAAGCAGTACTTGAAATTATGCTAAATGATAGCAATATACCCTTCATAACTGCAGCGAACAAGTGAAGCAAGTGTAGATGGAAGAGGTAAATGACAACTTTTTTTCTTGTTTTCTTGTTTCTTCAAAATTGCATGCCGAAACTGAAGCAAAAATAGATCTACAGAAAGCAGAGGCAGGGAAATATAGGAGCAGGGAAAAATCAGTCAAACTTATATTTTCTGTTTCTTTTTCATTATTTTTGGTTATTACGGTTTTAAATTCCATTTTCAATCAGCTTTGCATGTTGATGAACTGCGTTCGTTAATTTTGGTGGCATAATTTGAAATTTCATCTATTCACTATTTCTCGTGTGCTTGATTGCAAGCAGTTTTCGTTTAGAAATATTATCAAAAAATCAAATGCCATTTCAAGCTTTTGATCATTGTTATTTATGTGATAATTTATTGATTGTATGTATGTATGTATGTATGTAGTTAGCTTTACAAGCAGCTAAAGTTGCACGTAATTCAACCATTTGACAAATCAATTGTGGAATTAATATTTCTTTTTATAGCACCGCAATCGATAAACATATTTCTTATAATATATTTTTTAATAATTTTTGCGTTTTCAATTTATTATTATAAATAGAATAGTCAATTTGAACGAAATATTATTTTAAAACGTTATTTTTATTATTACTTTTCACAAAATCCAGGTGTATATTTTCGTGGAATATCTCACTTCTTTCATTGATTGCATTATTATTCAGCTGCTGCATATTGTTACAAAAGTGTGTAACTGAGCTGGAACAGTTTTCAGATGATCGATTTTGTAGACTTTGATTTAATTGCACTGTCGCGCAGATAAGAATTGTTGAGAAAGGACTAGTTACAAATTTTTGGAAGTGAAATTCAATTTTAAACAGCGGTTTTGAATTTGGGTTGAGCTGGAAGATTTATTGTTTCATCTTCGTAATCGGTGCAAATTGCCCACTTCTGGAAATTGACATGATTCACACGAAGAAAAATATTTTGCTGCTTTTTTCACACATTGTCTTTGTATAGATATATGGCAATTTTGGCTGTATGATCAAGAACGAGTGATTATTCTATAATTTTCTCTTGAATTTTTATTAAACTGTGTAAAGTCAAGTTTGAAGCTTAAGTTGATATTGTTCGTCCGAATGTTGCAAGTTGAGAAGAAATTGTACCAAGATTAATTTTTCATTTTTCATGCAGTGAGCGCAAGCAAGCTAGTGCCATTACCCATTTTATGGGTAATTTGCCACACACGCGCACACACACAAAATGAAGCGTCTTTTTTTGAGGGACAAGAGTTGAATTTTTTAACTTGGAAAGTTTCCTTAAAATCATTCTAATATAACATGCAGTGCAAGTTTTCAATACATACATTGTGAATGAATAAAAAAAACCTTGGTTGCTTTATATAGGATAAGTTGAACGGCAATGTCGCCGTCAGAAGTAGACATTTGGAAGAAAGCACCAAGAAAAAGTTACACGCAATATTGTATTTCAATTATTTTTCTACGGAACACTTATGTTCAATGTTCTGACAGAATAAGTCTCGTTAAAAATTTCAATGCATATTATTATAACGGTGCATTGAGAAGCTGACTGCATTGATTGGAAAAGTTTCATTTTTTTCGTTTCATTTCATTTATTACTGATCAATCAGTCTTCTGAACATCAGTGTCTCTGAAATGTCGTCGCATCTGCCGAGGTAATATAATTTTTCTTCCACTTCTTATCTCATTGTGATTTATGAATATAATAATAATTATTATAATAATGAAGAATCGTAATATGAAGTTGATCTTTATGATAACTGAATTTATCAAGTATACAATTAGAATAACATGTCAACAGAATGAAACAGTGACATAGTACACATGAAATTTCGGTTTTTGATTTCAATTTCAATGGCAAAATCAGTTACAAAACAGATTTTAGCATTCTCCTGTTATTTCTTTTATCAAAGCTTTTCAGCGCGTTTTTGCAGATCGAGCAAGCTGTGCTTGGTATGGAAATAGCAAACACAAACGTCAATAACGTTTGATTTAAACTTATGACATGATGAAAACAAGCACACGTTCTGCAGCTGCAGTTCAATTGCAATTCATTGCAAATAAGAGACAGATTTTCGTGTTGTTCAGATTTTGAAAATTCTGTTTATTAAGACAACTGATAATTTTTAACTTTTTAATACACTTTTCATATTGTACAACATTCATAAATTTATTCACCTGTCCCATCCATTCGAAGGAAGATGTTGTTCAGTTTTTGGAGAGAAAAAAGGGAATTTAAAAAATGAACTACACACACACAGACACAATGCAGTATATTTCAAATGAAATATATTGCAACTCTGCTTTGAAATATTTTTAAACAGGATTCGAGAGTTTGAACGTGATAAAGAAGTTGACGTCAAAATTACTGCTAATCTTTCGTCAGAATCGTTTCGTTTAGCATTTCTGAAGATTAGTTTTATTTTTTTTTCTTTCAAGTATTATTTCTGAATTGGAAAAGAAAACAGCTAAATGCAGATTTTTGAAAAAACAAAAAATATTCACGCATGCATGTTTGCACATTTGGAACTTTTTTCGAAGTTATTCCTGCAAGCTGAGTAAAATTTGCACAAAACTGAACGCACAATTTCATCAGTCTTGCTTAATTAATACTTGGTGTATTGTTGACACAGAAATGAACAAACGGACAATAATGAGAAGAAACTGGTGCACACGCTTCACCTGTGCCTGCATTTGCATAATTCTAATAATTATTGTGAAACCAGAGCAGATTGTTGTTCGTGTTTTGCAACCATCAGGCGGCAGAAGCGAAATTGCAGTATCGGAATTTGCAAAAAAAATGATTTGAATTGAGCCAAATTTGAGAAAAGTTCGCTCGTTTTCGTGACGAGAACTTTTCACATTGGGCAGATAGATGATTTTCCTGTGGCAGTGTTGAGCTAACTGTGGGAGGCTTGTCAGGAAACGGACGATCGGCTTGTAGAAAGTTTCGAAAGTAGAGGCTACAACTCGGATCTAATCATGAAAATGATAATATTATCATTGGTATCGCTGATGAGTGATCGTGAAATCAGTTGGGCAATGAATGAAATTTTTGCATGTATAATTTGGAAAACTTTGAAGCAACGAGCAATCAGTTGTTCACTTTTTATACTTCTGATGAAATGAGTTGAGATGGAAAATTTGAGAGAAACAAGAAAATGCTCCCTGGCTTGACAGACGGGATACGGCACAACACGTCTGCTGTTGTTGAAAAATTAGCCAGCATTATATTCTACTTGTCTGCTTTTACTAATCGCAGTCCAGCTGATTACGATTGTTGGAAAATGAAACACTGAATATCTATCTCACTGAAATGCTAGCGATTCCAAAGGAAAAACACTTCCATTATCTTGATTGCATAGTTGAACATAAAAATTGCCTGTTTTTTTTCTCCTATGGTGAATCAATTTTCAATAGAACGACGCGTCTTCTATTATTATTGCTATTTCTTTTGTTCAACAAATACGAACATATTCATCGTTGTGATGGGCAAGCATTTTTTTTGCACAGTTGATATTATTATGCTGATTGTGATAGAAAAAAAGGGGAAAAGCAAGCACGAAAGGGCGAATAATTGTAGCAGATTGTTTGTTTGCCCAATGGTTGCGCGGTTGCGGTGAAAACGACGCTTCTTTGCCATTGATGCGAAAGTGCAGCGAAATTTGTTGCACTTGGAAGTTTGACAAATTGACGGCAATGGCAAATTTTTAGATAAACACACGACTCGACGTGACGTGCTTGTTCTGCCTTAGGGGATAAATTTGCAAAACTTGCATAATTTTAAAGTTTCCTGTCTTTGTTTGTCGAGCAATAGTTGAATACAAGACGACGACGACAACAACTACAGCAATAATACAATTCTTAAGAATAAAACAAAAAGAGATATATGCAGCTACACCAGTATTGAGAACAAGAATACAGCTAGTAGAAGTCAATCCTTTGCCCCAAAGGATGCGAGCAAATTATATATATATATATATATATATATGTATATATGTATAATTTTTGGTATTTTGAATGAAAGGTATTCACACAATTAGCTGTGCAATTCCAATTGTAAATGAGTTTGTGTAGGGGGAGGCAACCATTTTTCGGGCATCCTTAATTGCAGACGTTGTTGGATTTGTCGTACCAATAGTGTGCACTTTCTCTCGTAGGCAGTTGGGAAAAAAGAAAGTTGGAAATCAATTTCTCATCAGTGATTGCAAAGTGTAAAAAAGACAGCACAGCACAGACAGCAAACAACCTACGACGCAAATGCTGTGAATCATCGGTGGTATTTGTCACCTGTTCTTTGGGCAATAATTGTTCGTTCATGAATCTGCCGAGAGGAATGTGAAATTTTGCAAAAATGCAAAAACGCGTCTAGATCTCTAGGTTATTTGTAATGCTGTTTTTTTTTCATCGTTCTCCCATCCGCAGCTTATTCTGTCATAGCAGTGTATTCTTGGAAAATTTGGACACCTACTACCTCTCTGTGAACGGCGAGAGAATTCTACATCACATGGTTGTTTTTTCTTTTTGCAAATTAGCAGTTGCTCAAAACTAAAAGCCTTCATCTTTCTTATACAAAGCGAATTGATCTGTTCTAAATTCAATATTGATTTTTTCTTTGTTCGATTGTTATAAAACTGAGAATTTATTTATAAGAACGGCAGCAATTTGCCAATATTAGACCGTAAAAAATTGTGATGTTATTTTTAGTTTTCAACGCTTTTCAGTTTCTGTTTTCTTCCGAAGAATAATATAATGTTAATTATTTAAAAAAATTAGCAGAACGTTATGTCGAAGCTTTTCCAACGTATGTCACGTTGAATTGGACATTTTCAGCTGTCAGACTTTTGAATGTTCGTTGCAAATATTTGTTATTATAAATTAATATTAATTGGAAAAAATAAGTTGAGCTAGCATAAATTTTACTTTTTCAAGCTTTGCATTTGTAAAAATTGCACATTTACGACAGACAAGTATCGAATTATCATGGTCATCAGTATAGTTTATATTCAAGATATTCATTATAAGTGTATGATAATTGGAATGCTTTCTTTGTTGAAGGAATGCACGTATTGAAACTAGTTCCAATTTTTCTGCAGTTGCTTCCTTTGATAATTTTATCGTTTAATAATTTTAAACAAATTTCAGGTTTTATATTTCAACCAAACAACTGACATATAACTATGATATATATATATATATATATATATATATAATCTGGCGCTTGTAAAATCAATTTTTTAGACAGATATACTCTGCCAGAACAGAGGTGATTGATTCATATTTGAAAAAATTTACCATTTTTAAAAATTGTTATCAGATTTATGTTCGAATTGTTGAAAAGTTGCAAATCAGTTTAGTTTACAGAATTATTAATTTTTTGACAAACAGCTCTGCTGCTGCCTCCGCAGGCGAATTACGTTGATCATCTTCTTCATTCTTTGAGCTTATTGGTCGAAATTGTGCAATCGATGATTGCAGCGCCACTATGCAGATCAGGTTAGCATGAAGTGGTCCGAATGTGCCAGTTTGTTTCAGTTTTACGTTCCACCGAGGCGTACGTTGTCGGTTTCTCTGTTCCGTTTCTCTTGCGCTGCTCGACTCTGCTCTGCTCTGCTGTGCAGTGCTCTGTTGCTGTTGCTGTTGTTCACATTGAACTTGTCACTTTCATCATCTCATCCCACTTGAGAGCAATCGGTTCTTCAATTTTTTTCACTTGTGACTTTTGTTTTACCAATAATGGCAGAGATAAATTATTCAATCTTATTAAATATTTGCTGTTGTTGTTGTTGTTGTTTTGATGAACATTTTTTGTATTTTCATGTTTGCAGAGCTGTTGAAAGGCAGTGGTCGCTGTTAAGTGAAAGAAAAAAAATCCCACGAACGCTGAGCAACAATTACTATTGATTATTGTCTCCTACTGCCATGGCTTCGGTTCACGAGAAAGATGAACATGAAAAGAGAACTCTGGTAAGCATTTTTTCCACCTTGGCTATTCAATATTTTCCACGTAATACGCCTCTCTGTGTACGCACACAGACGCACACACGCAAACACACAAACAGCGTGAAAGCAGTGCAATTATTTGCGTTACGTTACAACGTGACGCGACAGTATTCTCTTTTGAAAAGTCAAACATGTAGACAGAAACTTTTTGCGAAACAAAAATTGCAATTGGTGCAAAATTTCCATTTTATAATTCATAATTTTTCCAAACAATAACAAAGTAGCAGCAATAACACTGTTGACAGCTTCATCAAATGAATATGAAGACATTTTGCTGTTGAAAACTTACTTACTGACAGCTGCTTGCTTACCAAGAGCTGTGACCATTAAATTCTTCTTGTAGTGGTGTTTAAATTGGTGAACGCCCATTTGTCGGCTAGTCACACATTTCACAGTATGGACATTCCAGTTTTGCATAGGTCATTGCATGCCAGGACAAACCACCATGGCAAACTTGTTCTTTTACGGCTTTTTGGAACGTGCAACGGGCAAAAACTTTTTCCACACTGCTTAATTTAGCGGTTGTTTTTTGGTTAAATTTCAATTATTCAATTGAACTGGTAACAATAGCAATGTAAAAACTTGAAAACAACCATAAAAATCAAAAGTAAAAAAACAAAAAAATAATAATAATATGCCGATTAGCTCAGGATTGGTTTGGATTCTGACAGGCTTGCCTTTGTTGGCATTTTAGTCATTGTATTGTTTCGTTAGCTATGTCGACTAAAATTTCACCCAATTTGACAGAAGGAAAGAAAACGGACAACATTTTCAAACGTACATCGTCATCATAATCATCACTTTCGTAAATTAAGCTTCGTGTAGTGTGGAGGGAAATTATTCCTTTTCGCAGTTTCAGCTTCAGCTGCAAGCAAATCTGAAACTATACCGTCGGGATTGAATTTGCCAAAGACGGACAGCTCGCATCGCCGCTTCTCATCTCAACTGCTAGTTGCCTGAGATTGTTAACTATTGCAAGCGCAGTCAGTCAGTCGATTTTTCGTCAAGATTCCAACTGCTCGGCGAGTATATTTTCTGCTACAGCCAGAATTTGCTTTCAAAAATTGAGGGGCTCTGCTTCTTCAACACTGACGTATTTGTTGTTTCGAGTTTCAAACGCATCCGTCAGCATCCGCAGCAGCAACAGCAGCAGCAGTAAAATAAATAATTTTCCATCAATTGACGACGCAAAACGGACGTTGTTTCATCAAAAATGAATAACTAAAAATAGCGTGGAGAGCAATTTTGTTAATAAATTGATCGAATAAATTTTCCTTCTTCAAAATACGCGTCGAATAAAATATTACAAACGAATCAATCAATGATTATGCAGAAAAGAAGAAGAATATCACCTTTTGAAGAAGAAGAAGAAGAAGAAAAATCGTCGAAGGTTGTTTGAAATAAAACAAACGCTTGGGGTTCTTTTTTTTCTTCGTTTTTTTCAGCTTATTGCTTCTCTGATAATCGATAAAAATAGTCTGTGATGCGTTGATTGATGAACGTTATCGTGAATTCGAAATGACCGATGATGAGTGTGATGAGCACATTTTTGTACAATCACAAATTGAAAGAATAAAGTATAAGCGTGTTCACAAGCAGACAAGCGTTATCTGTCATTTTTCGATTTCATTTTACTTATTTTTTGGCATTTTATGACAGATAAAGTTGGTTGTATCTTCTTTTTTTGGCCTATGTGTTTTCCTTTAAAAGCTGAAATTGCTTTTGACGTTTAACATTTGATCAGGATGCAAATTGGTTTGCATTTTCGGTTCCCAGGTGGTGGACGTTTTTAAATGGCTGAACTGATACAATCATTCTGATAACCCTCGTGTTCAGGCAGGCAGTGCAATAATAAACCCTGCGCCTGCCACTAGTTCTACTGACTTGTTATATATTGTGTACAGGGTATAATATATAACGGCGAAATTGGAAACAGGTGCTGCACTTTGGAAATTTATTAAGGAAAGAGAGGAAGGAAATAAAAAGAAAAAGGGTAAAATAATAATTCGGGCAAATTCTCAATCTGGAAAACAAATCGACGATTGAAAATGATGACCAACTTTGTATAATAAGGTATTGGTTGCTGCCTGTCGTTGGTGACCAGTTTATTTCTTTCCCATTTGCCCGAATATGGTGTGTTGTCAAATTACCAGAATAATAATGTCCCATTTTTGGCGAAGCTAATACTTGCATCGTTTGTTTGTTGGTAAAAATTTATTGATTTCCATTCATTCATGAAGCAGGTTCTTTTTTGCTCTGTTTCTACTGCAAGCTGCTTTTGTTGCACAAGGGCGTCTGAAAATTGCGGATTACTCCGCCTAGTTGCAAGCTGGCAGCTAGCATGTGCATCATCTCTGTTCTTCACAACTTAGGCCTGGTGGAAAAACGCGAATCATCGTCGTATTGAAAAGCAAAAACAATAAAATGAAAAAGAATAGAACATCTCATTTTTGACGAACCAATCCCTAATTGGTTAACTTGTTGCTGCAGCATTCAATCAGAAGATGAGGAGGAGGAGGAGGCGAAGGTTATGCACATCAAGCAAATAATAAGGCTAATTATTTATAGATACTGGCACAAAGTAGTGAACACAAGCATGATGAATGAATTGATTTTTAAACAATTTTCAAATTTAAACAAAGCCGTGCATTTATTGGTCAATCGTATGGGAACGAATGTTAAGTGTTCGAACAAGAGAATCAGTTGTTTCAATTTTTAAAACCAAAGTCAAAAAATTATTTTTTAATTATTGATGAAGGTGATGAACGAAAGAATGAACAATGTTATGACATACATGATGTCGTTGTTTTTCAAAAAGAAGCAAGAAGATCAATATTATTGATGAGTGATTGAGCGAGAAAGTGTGTGTGTGTGTGTGTGTGTATTTGAGTGCAGCCTCTCTCCCCCTCTCTCTCCCTCTCTCTTTCTCTCTCTCTCTCTCTCTCTCTCTCTCAATCTCTGTGTCACTCCCTCCATCGTTATCTAAGCAGGCAGCAACTTTTTCTAGAAGCAACATTGACATCTGGCAAATGTTCGCTTCGAATGCTGACAGATCAATTTTTTGGGACCAACCGAACCTTAATAAAAGCGGTTGTATTTTTATTTTAACACTCTTCAAGATTCGTTGATGAACATGAGCATCAATTACATTTGTCAAATTTCATTTCAACTAACAAAAGTACATCATTTCAAATTTCTTTAAAATAGGCGATATTTTTTTCCATTTCTTCTTGCCATCGCTTTATTTTTAATTTCCTTTTCAAAAACCCAACGAATAATAATAATCATCATCATTATCATGGCTGTTTGCTTGAATGAACTGTTACAATGTAATGGCACTGAGGCTTGCTGTTGAGCTTCGGTTGACGACAAAAATGCATTAAAAACAAAAGTACAAATCATCACAATAGAAAAATCATTTCATTAATTTACAACGCAGATTCATCGCATGGACGAAATATTCCAGTTGCGAATTTGGCGGTGTTAATATATGTTATAACTACTGAACAGTTCAGTTTCGACTTTGAAAATAATTTCAAGCATAAAAAGTTACAATAGTTCATTTTGTTAAATGGGCTGGATTGTTGAAAAAAGGACAGTCAATTAATAAAACATGTAAATTGATTTGCTAATTTTATAGATGGTTCCGTATCTGTCCAGATTAGAAGATAAGCCGGTTGAACCAGGCCAATCATTGCACATTCGAGGAGTGCTTCTGGGTGACAAGTATGATGATATACAAAATATTTCACATCATTTTCATATGGATAATTATAAAAGTGTTGTTTGCTTTTTTGACTACAGATTTGATGTCAACATGCAAACTGGTTCAAAAGATGTAGATGATATCCCTTTTCATATGGGATTTCGTCGCAAGGACAAAGTTTGTCTGATGAATTCACAGTACCTTAGTCAGTGGGGAAAGGAGGAGCGCAAGAAAATTTCTTTGAAAGAAAACGAAGCATTTGATTTGAGAATTCGTGCACACGATAGCAAATTTGAGGTATGCAATTTAAATATGAAGTTTATTATTATTATTATTATTATTATTATTATTATTATTATTATATAATTTAAGATATTTTTGAACCAAAAAGAACTTTGTGAATATGATTATCGTCAAGTGCTGACTTCTATCAATTACATCAGCATCACTGGCGATATTGAATTGAATCAAGTTAAATGGGCAGGAAAATATTATGTAAGTATTTTGTAATTTGATGTTAAAATTTGAAACTTATTTCCATTTCAAAGTAAGAACTACACCACTACACAAACGAATTTCTGCTAAATTCCATGAAATATAAATAATTTCAGCGGTTATAAAATTCAAGAAGCTAATAAAAGGAACTGTTTGCATGCCAGTAGCAGTTAGCAGGAAGCATTGAATTTCTTTGTTTCAGCCTGTGCCGTATGAAGCATGCGTAAAAGGCGGATTTCCAGTTGGTAAAACGTTGTTCATAACTGGCGTACCGGAGAAGAAAGCTAAACGGTTTGCCGTGAACATTTTGACTGGAAACTGTGACATTGCACTGCACTTAAACGTTCGTTTTGATGAAAAGGTTAGCGTATTATATTATTATTAACTACGGCATGCATCTAAGTCGAATTAATGGAAACTTTTCCCCTTAGTGCATCGTGCGAAACAGTCGTATAGGTGGCAGTTGGCAAGCTGAAGAACGCGAAGGAAAGTTCCCATTGGAAAAAGATCACATGTTCGATTTGATGATTGCTAATGAAGGATACGCATTCCAAGTAAGCAGTGTAACAAAGTTTTTAATATGTTGGCAACTAATAAATGTATTAAATTATTGCAGATTTATTTTGGCGATATTCACTGGTGTGCATTTGCGCATCGCATTGATCCGAATACTTTGAAAGGAATGCGTATTGAAGGTGACTTGGAATTGCATGAGATTCACGTCGATTCAGGCGAGCCTCGTTGAAACACTGACAAAGACAAACTGAATTTTTTTAATTCTGCTTTTCGTTCTGCTAAGTTATTTATAGTTAGATCCAGGTGATTCTGCTTTTCTTGCACGTATGGAAGTTGCCTACAGTATTCGTAAAATATACACTGATCAGTCCTGTTTATCAGCAATCGTATTAATCATTTCTATCCCAACCAATGCTTGGCCATTATATTGCTTTTGTGCTGTTTGTCTGATTTCAAAGGCTATTAAAACAGGCGTGCGTTAACAATAAATACTTCACAGCAATTCACCATTGTTCTACAGAAAGGCATCAGCTAGCTATACAGCGTTCCAGAATGTCACATTTCGACAAAAATAATAATAACAATACTATCATACAACAACACACATCATACAGTACAACAAGAGGCGTGCATCTGGTGAAGTGCAATGTATTAATGAATTCTTTCTTCATATATAGAAACAATATTGTACAATTATTAATAACAATACTACGAATTATTCTCAATTGATTATTTAATAAGATATTTGACAGAATTGCTTGTTTGTAAACGTATCATTGATTGAGAGATGTAATGCAATATTAGATGAAAAGTGTAATTCATTGTGTTCATTTCAATTAATTCTTATTTCTGTATCGTTTTCAATCAATAAAATTACGTAAATAAAATTTTTTCAATTTAAAGATTTCTGTATTACAAAAATGAATTTCAGGTACAAATGTTATTAGAGTCAGAAACATTTCTTGAGGGTATAGGTTGAAGTTTTTGCATAAATATTAATAAAATAGAATCATATTCTTGATTATAATGATTGCCGGATTCATTTTCTTTCCTATCGCTCCGATTAAAATCGCAACATACGTAATGTTTTTGTCAATATCTCATCAAATACGCTTTTGTACATCGTCGGACAAAGTTTGTAGTGATTATCTTATTTTTTCGGATCGATTGAAATCACTTTTGCTACAATTTAAATTTTTCGACTTTTCAAAAAAGCAAGGCTATAGCCTTTGCTGTTTTTGCGATTTTCGAAAGTATGCTTTTGTCACAAATTTCGATTTTTTTTTCTTATATATTGCTAAATTGTGAAAAATTAATAGGTTCTGGAAAGTTCCACGGCAAACAACCGCGTACGTGTCGAATAAATGGCCTCTAAAGTTGCCATGTGACTATCTAATACACAGGAAGCAGCCCATCTGGAACTCCGTTAAGCGATCGACGATGTTGCATTTGTATAGAAAAGTTTTCGACATATATGAGTATTCGTGGAACTGGCAGGTTTTTGCATATTTCGTGTTT
>NW_003526945.1:2991420-2992386 GCF_000181795.1 Trichinella spiralis | reverse complement strand
GATTTCAGTTAGTCTGTTTGTTTTTCGTTTACAATATCGTTACAACTCAATGTCTACTGTATAAAAATATGAAAAATCAAATTATATATCTCATTTGTCTTCAGGATAATGAAATCAGCAGAAAACTTTGTAGGTAAAATCTACAGTCAGCTACAGTAATAATGGAATAAAGATTTAATGATAAAGGATGTTTACAACGCTTTTTGCTATGTTTAATGTGATGAACGAATTTTGTAAAATTTTATTACTATTATTATTATTATTATTATCTACATTTAATATGATGCTTTATGTGATATGCTTTATATGAAAATCTAACATTATTATACATTCTGGTCATGATTGTTTTACTTTAGTTTATTCTACTTTATTTCTTTAATGTTGTCACAATGAATATGAATTTTATAAATGCTTCTCTAATTAATATTTCAAACAGGATAAACAATAAAAACCTACGACAACCTACTGACAGGGAACATTCCATAAATTAGCATGCTTTGCATAGGCGGTTTTGATAGAATCCTTGATGATGAGGAAAATCAGTTACGTAACCTTAGATGTATGCGTTGGCTCAACAATCCTGTAATTAAAGTATTCATATTTTGTGATGAATCACAACTTCAGCAAAGCATTTAGCAAGTTACGTTTACTAGTTACGTGATGGGTTTCCTTCATGAAAATAAAAATAAACCTGAATACAAAGGGGAAATTATTTTTCAGTTAGGGTAATTAGAAAAAAATCCTGTACAATAACATTTAGAAAAGTCTATAAGCCAAATAAAAAAAACATTATTTATCAATTACTTCAATAAATAAATTCTGAACATTACAGTACTTGACTTATGAACGATTCCAAAATAGAAAACAGTAATTTTTACATTTCACTTATGAATTCAATTTAAAATGAAAACAATTAGGCATTGCTTCGTATAACATTGCAAAAAGTACGTAAAAAAATCATGAAAT
>NW_003526945.1:2989973-2991410 GCF_000181795.1 Trichinella spiralis | reverse complement strand
GCAAACTTCTGCAAGATATCTCGTGGGTGGTATGGGCATGCCGCTTTACTGCTGAAGCAGCTCATCAACGCTCCACACCCCGCCACCCATCGGGGAATAGCGCTGCAGAAACGGATTTTGTTTCAAATCAATGAAGGTTCTATCAACGTGTCCGTCCAGCACTGAGGTGCCGGGGATCGAAATGGTAGTCCTGCGGCCAGACACACCATTGCCCGATCCGGCAGATCATCTGCTGAGCAGCTGTGTCTGCTCGAACTGGACCCGTTGCAGAGATCTCCTCAGCTCCTATAGCAGTTGCGGTGCTGGGTTCACCTAGGATGGTACGTGATTCGGCTGGCACCTCCTCTTCTTCGGCTTCATGAACCTCCTCTTCGTCCAACCCGTCTCGCCTCTGCGTTGGTGCCACGTATTGCCGAACCCGTTTACCAAACTTAAACTGACTATAGTCGCCTGCTACACGTATTTCGCCGACTTGTTTGCTCAAGGCCTCGATTTGAGCGGCCGTACCCGTATTTTGCATAATGTTCTCGTTGGCGTGCCGGCGGCGATGCAATCCGACGGCTCTTTTCGACACGCCTACGTAATCGCAAAGATCGCAACGAACTCCATGCAAATCTTCGCTCTCTCCCAACTTCCGGGTTATCTCCCACCGGCTAACACAGCTGCGAACGTGGGTGTTCACAACTCGGAGGGGATACCGGTGATCTGCCGGCAAGAAATCCGTATTACAATTGCGACACCGGTAATGCCACTGGACGCTGTGACAATTGTGGACTCGCATGAAATGACGAGTCAGCGTTTGGTGCGCAAATTGACCGTCTGGTCTCACGGCCGTGTACGGTTTCTCGCATCCCAGTGGGCAGACCACCGCCTGGGCGATTGGGAAAGTTGCCCGTACAGTCACCTGTTCCTCGGTTCTTTGTAGAACTTCGAGGTCGGGCAATTTTTCCGTCCTAAGCAACGGCGACACCAAAACACGTTGCTTACCTGAACCGCCAGAAGTCGATGGTGTATCTGGCGTGGACGGAATTTTGGATCTCGCTCCGCGCTTGGAGAGGCATGGCGTACGTGGGCTACTCGAAGTGGTCGGTTTTCTTTTTTGTGGTGATGGTGTGGAGGCTTTTATAGTGGGTTGACCACACTTGTCACGACCAGATTTACTAACGTTGGGAGTGCGGGGCGAACTGGCCTCACTACGGTCCGCAACAGCGTTACCGCATACGGCTTGGCCACATTCCACATATCACCTCTCTCGTCGGCGTGTATCACCTCTTGTGTCTGCTCTATTACATTTCTACTGTCCACCTAGCAATTATCTGAAGAATGACAACGCGGACAGATGCCGCACGAGAATAAAGCTAACTAGCTTGACTGCACTGTTGGACTTGAAAATCGAATCATATGCTGCTTTTTCGTTTGACACTGAACCTGAGACGG
>NW_003526945.1:2982492-2983642 GCF_000181795.1 Trichinella spiralis | reverse complement strand
TTCCATCAACGGCTGGCGCTATTTATTACGGCGCGCCGTTTTACCGGTAATTTTCTCGATTCCACCACGTCGACGTCCACAGTACTCGCCGATTCACCTCCGTGGTGACCCGCTTCACGAACCGACGCCTCCATCAGCTTCTTTCGCCCACGCGTAACCATCCTCGTACCAAGGTCCGTTGCGCTCGTACTACTGCGAGATCCACGCCGTCTTTCTACCCGTACAATTTGGCCTTCATAGTTGACCTCTTTTCCGCGACGGCGACCCGACTTCAAGGCTGGTGTCTTTGCACTACACATTGTCGCTGCCACCCGGCTGTCACTCGATCTCACGAACCACTCGACCGATCGTAACCAAACCGATTCCAATTCCTAAAACACAATTCCCCGAAGGGAATAGGCCGTTCCTGAATGTAGTGCAATATCAGGACGACCCGCGACAAATGGTGGTGCGAGCACTCGACCAAATGCCTATTTTTTCAAAAACTTATGCAAATTTCGTAACGAATCCGCTTGGGATTCATACCAGAAATTAAGCTGATAAGAACAGAGTTTTATTTGGATCTTCAAAGGAAATACAAAACAGTTAGTACTGAGTTGTAAAAGAAATAAATTTTAAATAAAAGAAGAGCAAAGTATAAAACGAAGTCTTTAAGCGTCAAGGCCGTTGGTTCGGGACGGGCTGTGTTGCCTGAGACTTCGGTACCGGCTGCCGGTGTTGCCGCGGGGGTGGATTTCTGGGCTGGAATCTGGGCGGGTTGGGCGCTTTTCCAGCGAAGGCGGGTCTTGGAGGGCCAGGGCACGGTTGGCACTGCAGCTCACCACGCTGCGAGGGCGTCCCGACGGGTGACGTGAACCGCCGTTCCAGGCATTTCCCACCTGATGCCCTAGCGCTGATGGAATTGCGCTTCTTCTGACGGAGATCACCACCGGGTGGGTCTGTCTCCGTCGTGCCAACCGGTCGCCGTTTCGTGCCGGAGTCCGGGAGAAGGTCTCGCAGGCCGAGGTGTCTTCTGTAGATCCGTGAAGAATGTTCCAACATCTCGGACACCACGAGAACCTTCATGAGCCGTAGGTACCTTTGGGAGACGACACCTATCCTTTTCAGGATGGCATCGTTCTTCGGGTCCCAGTTCCCATAGCACCGACGA
>NW_003526945.1:2978764-2979945 GCF_000181795.1 Trichinella spiralis | reverse complement strand
TGAAATGTCAAACGTGGCAGTACGTAAGTCCGGTACGCATCCATCTTCTGCCACGGAGCCAGCTTTGACCGGAATATAAGTTCCGCTTCTCGGAGGTTCTCACGCAGTAATGAGAAAGGAGTCTGGGGTTTACCCAGCCCAGCGGCTACTCCAAGATAGCGAAAAGTGTCCCCGTGTACGAGAGCAGGTATTTCCTCCCCGCTTATCGTGAATGTTGCGGCATTCACTACTGCACGATTCAAGTACAGGGACGCGCACTTCTTCGGGTTGAACCGAAAGCCCATGGCGCTGGCCATGCCCTGGATTTTGCACAGCTGTTGTTGCATAACCCCGATGGATGGGGCGAACAGCGCGATGTCATCAGCGTAAGCCAGCGCTGTGACCGGCTGTCCTAACACGTTAACCGCAGTCGTTTCCGCCTCACACGGTAAAGATGGTAAGACTGACCGCAAGAGTGGCTCAACAAACAAACAAAACAAGATACCACTGCAAGGGTCACCTTGGCGTACTCCGACTGACCAGCGCGCGGTAACGTGGGTTCCATTGGCGCCTTTGACTACAATGGTCGCGTCTTTATACAAATTCTGGATAAAACTGGTAAAAGTCGGGTCCAGCCCATAGCGCTCCAACAACGAAAACAACAATTGGTGCGACACTGTGCCAAAGGCGTTGGAGATGTCTAACCAGCTGATGGCAAGCTGTGCATTAGTGCGTCTTGCCTCTTGAATTGCAACCTCCATGACGAAATTGTGCTCGGAGGTACCATCAGCTGGCTGGAAGCCTTTCTGGGCTTCCAAGGAAATCAACCCGTTTGCCCTCGCCCAGTTCGTCACTCTGCTGGCGACTACCGCACTGAGCACCCGCTGTAACACGGGCTCCAGGGCGATAGGCCGCCAGTTGGCGAGGCGCTCCTTATCCCCGTCCTTATAAAGGAGCTTGCACACGGATTGCTTCCATTGCAGGGGCACCCATTTTCTTAGTAGACAGGCACGGTAGAACCTGGTGAGAATCATCGCACCTGGATCTGCCATCCGCACCATACGAATGGTGATCCTGTCCGCACCAGGCGCAGAGTTGGGTGCTTTCTGTATCTTTTCCCAGACCTCCGACTCACTCAACTCCGCAACAAGCATCGAGTGGTCAGTGGGCGGGCGGAGGTAAGATGTCAATAGCCTCGGGTG
>NW_003526945.1:2977374-2978754 GCF_000181795.1 Trichinella spiralis | reverse complement strand
TGCGAATCATCTGATGGTGCTCACCATCAGGGTGGGTAAAGTCTCCGTCGTGCCAGGCCAGTCGCCCATTCGTGCCGGTCTCCGGGAGAAGGTCTCGCAGGCCGAGGTGTTTTCTGTAGATCCGTGAAGAATGTTCCAACATCTCGGACACCACGAGAACCTTCATGAGCCGTAGGTACCTTTGGGAGACGACACCGATCCTTTTCAGGATGGCATCGTTCTTCGGGTCCCACGTCCCCAGAGCACCGACGACGATGGCGTCGTACGTCACGGAGTATCCTCGTAGCCGGTAGGCGAGGATCTCCTTTTCATAGTGCGCCCACTTCCTGGTCCGGGCATCGACGAAGGCAGCGGCAGTGTTTTCAAACACGATTGCGATATCAAGCAGAATCACTAACCGCTTTTCCTCGTCAACGACCACTAGATCAGGCCGCTTGTTCGACCCAATCTCCGGTAGAGCCCGGTTTACGCGGAGGTTGGGGAACCGCCTACGCATGACCGTTTCCAGGCGTCCCTGAACTGCGTCATGCCGGGCTTGGTAAGCGGGGGCGCTGAACTGCCGACAGTGCTGAAGGATGTGCGGCAGGGTCTCTCGGTCGTAACCGCACCGCCGACAGTTCTGGTACGAGCGTAGAGAGGATCTCGCCCGGCAAGGTAACAAATCCAGGCGAGCGGGCAACGCAAAGCGCATAGCAGCAAAGCTGGTGTATCTTCCAGTCGTTATAAAACGGGAAGAAGACCGGTCGAGTACGACACAGCTTGCCGTCTTACCCTGACGCTTGCATTGGAGCCAGGCGTCCAGATGGCGAGTTTGGATCGCCCCCCCTAAAACGCTCATAACTTTGTTCTTCCTCAAGGGGCTTAGAACTGAGACCGTCTGACCGAGGCCATTCCGGATGAAGAAAGAGGTCCCAGCCTCGCCAACGAGGAAGTAACAGTCAACGCCGGCTACCTTTGTCAGGTACGACATCTGCTTGCGTGCGTCCATCCACAAGCAAGTCGGATACCCTGACCGATCTAGCGGCGTAGATCGCGCGGCGTTCATGAAGGTAGAGAGGTCAGCCGCCTCAACATCTCTCAACCTCTTCGCAAAGTACGCGGACGCAACTCGCTGAAGCTGACTGGCTGCCAGGCTCGAGACTACCCGACAGGGAGACCAGAGCATCTTGAGTGCCCGCGAAACCTTTGCGGTTGCGTACAACTCACGCAATGATGGCACGCCCAGACCACCACACTGTCTGGGGGCTCTGATGAAGTCGGTGGACGTCTCCACCGGAAGCTGGAAGCAACGCTTCACGAGCCTCAATATTGCGCGGTCATACTGCCCGGCCGATTGCTTGATGTTGTTGAATCCAGCAATCATAAGCTGAATCCACCACA
>NW_003526945.1:2968914-2977364 GCF_000181795.1 Trichinella spiralis | reverse complement strand
TTCTATACTCTATAATCGCTTCACTCGTGGTGACCCCTTTCACGAACGACGCTTCCATCAGCTTTTTCGCCCACGCGTAACCCATCCTCGTACCAAGGTCCGTTGCGCTCGTACTACTGCGAGATCCACGCCGTCTTTCTACCCGTACAATTTGGCCTTCATAGTTGACCTCTTTTCCGCGACGGCGACCCGACTTCAAGGCTGGTGTCTTTGCACTACACATTGTCGCTGCCACCCGGCTGTCACTCGATCTCACGAACCACTCGACCGATCGTAACCAAACCGATTCCAATTCCTAAAACACAATTCCCCGAAGGGAATAGGCCGTTCCTGAATGTAGTGCAATATCAGGACGACCCGCGACAAATGGTGGTGCGAGCACTCGACCAAATGCCTATTTTTTCAAAAACTTATGCAAATTTCGTAACGAATCCGCTTGGGATTCATACCAGAAATTAAGCTGATAAGAACAGAGTTTTATTTGGATCTTCAAATGAATACAAAACAGTTAACAAACTGAATTGTTAATAGCAAAATTAAATACAAAAAGAGCAAAAGCGAAATCGAAGTCATGCGGCAATGTGGTTCCGTTGGTTCGGGACGGATCAATGCGCTGTAGACTTCGTAACCGGCTTCTGGTGTTGCCGCGGGGGTGGTTTTCTGGGCTGGAGACTAGGCGGGTTGGGCGCTATTCCAGCGAGGGCGGGTCTTCTAGGGCCAGGGCACGGTTGGCACTGCAGCTCACCACGCTGCGAGGGCGTCCCGACGGGTGACGTGAACCGCCGTTCCAGGCATTTCCCACCTGATGCCCTAGCGCTGATGGTATTGCGCTTCTTCTGACGGAGATCACCACCGGGTGGGTCTGTCTCCGTCGTGCCAACCGGTCGCCGTTTCGTGCCGGTGTCCGGGAGAAGGTCTCGCAGGCCGAGGTGTTTTCTGTAGATCCGTGAAGAATGTTCCAACATCTCGGACACCACGAGAACCTTCATGAGCCGTAGGTACCTTTGGGAGACGACACCGATCCTTTTCAGGATGGCATCGTTCTTCGGGTCCCACGTCCCCAGAGCACCGACGACGATGGCGTCGTACGTCACGGAGTATCCTCGTAGCCGGTAGGCGAGGATCTCCTTTTCATAGTGCGCCCACTTCCTGGTCCGGGCATCGACGAAGGCAGCGGCAGTGTTTTCAAACACGATTGCGATATCAAGCAGAATCACTAACCGCTTTTCCTCGTCAACGACCACTAGATCAGGCCGCTTGTTCGACCCAATCTCCGGTAGAGCCCGGTTTACGCGGAGGTTGGGGAACCGCCTACGCATGACCGTTTCCAGGCGTCCCTGAACTGCGTCATGCCGGGCCTGGTAAGCGGGGGCGCTGAACTGCCGACAGTGCTGAAGGATGTGCGGCAGGGTCTCTCGGTCGTAACCGCACCGCCGACAGTTCTGGTACGAACGCATAGAGGATCTCGCCCGGCAAGGTAACAAATCCAGGCGAGCGGGCAACGCAAAGCGCATAGCTGCAAAGCTGGTGTACCGTCCGGTCGTTATAAAACGGGAGGATGACCGGTCGAGCACAATGCAGCTCGCAGTCTTACCTTGGCGCTTGCATTGGAGCCAGGCGTCCAGATGGCGAGTTTGGATCGCCCCCCCTAAAACGCTCATAACTTTGTTCTTCCTCAAGGGGCTTAGAACTGAGACCGTCTGACCGAGGCCATTCCGGATGAAGAAAGAGGTCCCAGCCTCGCCAACGAGGAAGTAACAGTCAACGCCGGCTACCTTTGTCAGGTACGACATCTGCTTGCGTGCGTCCATCCACAAGCAAGTCGGATACCCTGACCGATCTAGCGGCGTAGATCGCGCGGCGTTCATGAAGGTAGAGAGGTCAGCCGCCTCAACATCTCTCAACCTCTTCGCAAAGTACGCGGACGCAACTCGCTGAAGCTGACTGGCTGCCAGGCTCGAGACTACCCGACAGGGAGACCAGAGCATCTTGAGTGCCCGCGAAACCTTTGCGGTTGCGTACAACTCACGCAATGATGGCACGCCCAGACCACCACACTGTCTGGGGGCTCTGATGAAGTCGGTGGACGTCTCCACCGGAAGCTGGAAGCAACGCTTCACGAGCCTCAATATTGCGCGGTCATACTGCCCGGCCGATTGCTTGATGTTGTTAAATTTAGCAATCATAAGCTGAAATGTCAAACGTGGCAGTACGTAAGTCCGGTACGCATCCATCTTCTGCCACGGAGCCAGCTTTGACCGGAATATAAGTTCCGCTTCTCGGAGGTTCTCACGCAGTAATGAGAAAGGAGTCTGGGGTTTACCCAGCCCAGCGGCTACTCCAAGATAGCGAAAAGTGTCCCCGTGTACGAGAGCAGGTATTTCCTCCCCGCTTATCGTGAATGTTGCGGCATTCACTACTGCACGATTCAAGTACAGGGACGCGCACTTCTTCGGGTTGAACCGAAAGCCCATGGCGCTGGCCATGCCCTGGATTTTGCACAGCTGTTGTTGCATAACCCCGATGGATGGGGCGAACAGCGCGATGTCATCAGCGTAAGCCAGCGCTGTGACCGGCTGTCCTAACACGTTAACCGCAGTCGTTTCCGCCTCACACGGTAAAGATGGTAAGACTGACCGCAAGAGTGGCTCAACAAACAAACAAAACAAGATACCACTGCAAGGGTCACCTTGGCGTACTCCGACTGACCAGCGCGCGGTAACGTGGGTTCCATTGGCGCCTTTGACTACAATGGTCGCGTCTTTATACAAATTCTGGATAAAACTGGTAAAAGTCGGGTCCAGCCCATAGCGCTCCAACAACGAAAACAACAATTGGTGCGACACTGTGCCAAAGGCGTTGGAGATGTCTAACCAGCTGATGGCAAGCTGTGCATTAGTGCGTCTTGCCTCTTGAATTGCAACCTCCATGACGAAATTGTGCTCGGAGGTACCATCAGCTGGCTGGAAGCCTTTCTGGGCTTCCAAGGAAATCAACCCGTTTGCCCTCGCCCAGTTCGTCACTCTGCTGGCGACTACCGCACTGAGCACCCGCTGTAACACGGGCTCCAGGGCGATAGGCCGCCAGTTGGCGAGGCGCTCCTTATCCCCGTCCTTATAAAGGAGCTTGCACACGGATTGCTTCCATTGCAGGGGCACCCATTTTCTTAGTAGACAGGCACGGTAGAACCTGGTGAGAATCATCGCACCTGGATCTGCCATCCGCACCATACGAATGGTGATCCTGTCCGCACCAGGCGCAGAGTTGGGTGCTTTCTGCATCTTTTCCCAGACCTCCGACTCACTCAACTCCGCAACAAGCATCGAGTGGTCAGTGGCGGGCGGAGGTAAGATGTCAATAACCTCGGGTGCAAGCGAGGTAACCGCCGGTCTGAGATTGAAATAATGATCTGCCACTTGCGTGGCTGTAAACGAAGGACAGGCATTCGGACGCCGGAGGATTGCATTCACAGTACGGGCCGGTGCCGAATTGAACGCCTTTTGAACCGCTGACGCAGATTTCAACCATGCCGGGTCACGCGTTACCGCACTGCGTCGGCGAACCTGTCCTTTACCTCCTTTACCCGGACTTTTCTTTTGCAAACGGCTGGTGTTACGAGAGCTCGGTTCATTGTGTCCGGACACAATACTCTCCACCACTTCGTCATACACCGCTTGCAAGTCGACATCAGGAGATTGCCAGTTGTCAGAAGCGCTCAGGAACTTCTGCTGGAACTGGGTCAACTGAGTCGCTGAGCCGTCAGGTTTTTTCTTTAGCTTATCCGTCGCCGGAACGACGGGAGTGGATACCGCATCGATCATAAACTTCAGGTCGGTGCGCAAAGCCGCCGACTCCCGATCACCGAAATTCATGTCGATGCCGTGCAGCAGGTGCTTCAAAAACAAGCACGAAAACGGACCACAATCGAACGCATTCGTTTGCACCGGCGCGCCATCGTGAGTCTCGATCTTCCACGAGGTGCAGCCAGTGTGCTTACCACTCAGCTCCACTAGCGATAACAGAGACGATAAAACAACAGTGTTATGCTCGCGGAGAGAACAGTAGTAATGGACTACTCGTTCAGCCACATCCAGCACAATCATCTGCCAATGATTACGTACATTCACAGGAATGATGCAATACAAACTGGCATCATGTGAAGACATGACCTGAGCGGCAAACTCTGCAGATATCTCGTGGTGTATGGCTGCGCTTACTGCTGAGCAGCTCATCACGCTCACACCCGCACCATCGGGATAGCGCTGCAGAACGATTTGTTCAATCATGAGGTCCATCAACGTGTCCGTCCAGCACTGAGGTGCCGGGATCGAATGGTAGTCCTGCGGCCAGACACACCATTGCCCGATCCGGCAGATCATCTGCTGAGCAGCTGTGTCTGCTCGAACTGGACCCGTTGCAGAGATCTCCTCAGCTCCTATAGCAGTTGCGGTGCTGGGTTCACCTAGGATGGTACGTGATTCGGCTGGCACCTCCTCTTCTTCGGCTTCATGAACCTCCTCTTCGTCCAACCCGTCTCGCCTCTGCGTTGGTGCCACGTATTGCCGAACCCGTTTACCAAACTTAAACTGACTATAGTCGCCTGCTACACGTATTTCGCCGACTTGTTTGCTCAAGGCCTCGATTTGAGCGGCCGTACCCGTATTTTGCATAATGTTCTCGTTGGCGTGCCGGCGGCGATGCAATCCGACGGCTCTTTTCGACACGCCTACGTAATCGCAAAGATCGCAACGAACTCCATGCAAATCTTCGCTCTCTCCCAACTTCCGGGTTATCTCCCACCGGCTAACACAGCTGCGAACGTGGGTGTTCACAACTCGGAGGGGATACCGGTGATCTGCCGGCAAGAAATCCGTATTACAATTGCGACACCGGTAATGCCACTGGACGCTGTGACAATTGTGGACTCGCATGAAATGACGAGTCAGCGTTTGGTGCGCAAATTGACCGTCTGGTCTCACGGCCGTGTACGGTTTCTCGCATCCCAGTGGGCAGACCACCGCCTGGGCGATTGGGAAAGTTGCCCGTACAGTCACCTGTTCCTCGGTTCTTTGTAGAACTTCGAGGTCGGGCAATTTTTCCGTCCTAAGCAACGGCGACACCAAAACACGTTGCTTACCTGAACCGCCAGAAGTCGATGGTGTATCTGGCGTGGACGGAATTTTGGATCTCGCTCCGCGCTTGGAGAGGCATGGCGTACGTGGGCTACTCGAAGTGGTCGGTTTTCTTTTCGGTGGTGATGGTGTGGAGGCTTTAGCGTTGTCACGACCAGATCTGGGTTGACCACACTTGTCACGACCAGATTTACTAACGTTGGGAGTGCGGGGCGAACTGGCCTCACTACGGTCCGCAACAGCGTTACCGCATACGGCTTGGCCACATTCCGCACCACAGCTCTCTCGTCTTTTTCCATCACCGCTTGGCGCTCTTCTATTACGGCGCGCCGTTTTACCCGTAATTTTCTTCGATTCCACCACGTCGACGTCCACAGTACTCGCCGATTCACCTCCGTGGTGACCCGCTTCACGAACCGACGCCTCCATCAGCTTCTTTCGCCCACGCGTAACCATCCTCGTACCAAGGTCCGTTGCGCTCGTACTACTGCGAGATCCACGCCGTCTTTCTACCCGTACAATTTGGCCTTCATAGTTGACCTCTTTTCCGCGACGGCGACCCGACTTCAAGGCTGGTGTCTTTGCACTACACATTGTCGCTGCCACCCGGCTGTCACTCGATCTCACGAACCACTCGACCGATCGTAACCAAACCGATTCCAATTCCTAAAACACAATTCCCCGAAGGGAATAGGCCGTTCCTGAATGTAGTGCAATATCAGGACGACCCGCGACAAATGGTGGTGCGAGCACTCGACCAAATGCCTATTTTTTCAAAAACTTATGCAAATTTCGTAACGAATCCGCTTGGGATTCATACCAGAAATTAAGCTGATAAGAACAGAGTTTTATTTGGATCTTCAAATGAATACAAAACAGTTAACAAACTGAATTGTTAATAGCAAAATTAAATACAAAAAGAGCAAAAGCGAAATCGAAGTCATGCGGCAATGTGGTTCCGTTGGTTCGGGACGGATCAATGCGCTGTAGACTTCGTAACCGGCTTCTGGTGTTGCCGCGGGGGTGGTTTTCTGGGCTGGAGACTAGGCGGGTTGGGCGCTATTCCAGCGAGGGCGGGTCTTCTAGGGCCAGGGCACGGTTGGCACTGCAGCTCACCACGCTGCGAGGGCGTCCCGACGGGTGACGTGAACCGCCGTTCCAGGCATTTCCCACCTGATGCCCTAGCGCTGATGGTATTGCGCTTCTTCTGACGGAGATCACCACCGGGTGGGTCTGTCTCCGTCGTGCCAACCGGTCGCCGTTTCGTGCCGGTGTCCGGGAGAAGGTCTCGCAGGCCGAGGTGTTTTCTGTAGATCCGTGAAGAATGTTCCAACATCTCGGACACCACGAGAACCTTCATGAGCCGTAGGTACCTTTGGGAGACGACACCGATCCTTTTCAGGATGGCATCGTTCTTCGGGTCCCACGTCCCCAGAGCACCGACGACGATGGCGTCGTACGTCACGGAGTATCCTCGTAGCCGGTAGGCGAGGATCTCCTTTTCATAGTGCGCCCACTTCCTGGTCCGGGCATCGACGAAGGCAGCGGCAGTGTTTTCAAACACGATTGCGATATCAAGCAGAATCACTAACCGCTTTTCCTCGTCAACGACCACTAGATCAGGCCGCTTGTTCGACCCAATCTCCGGTAGAGCCCGGTTTACGCGGAGGTTGGGGAACCGCCTACGCATGACCGTTTCCAGGCGTCCCTGAACTGCGTCATGCCGGGCCTGGTAAGCGGGGGCGCTGAACTGCCGACAGTGCTGAAGGATGTGCGGCAGGGTCTCTCGGTCGTAACCGCACCGCCGACAGTTCTGGTACGAACGCATAGAGGATCTCGCCCGGCAAGGTAACAAATCCAGGCGAGCGGGCAACGCAAAGCGCATAGCTGCAAAGCTGGTGTACCGTCCGGTCGTTATAAAACGGGAGGATGACCGGTCGAGCACAATGCAGCTCGCAGTCTTACCTTGGCGCTTGCATTGGAGCCAGGCGTCCAGATGGCGAGTTTGGATCGCCCCCCCTAAAACGCTCATAACTTTGTTCTTCCTCAAGGGGCTTAGAACTGAGACCGTCTGACCGAGGCCATTCCGGATGAAGAAAGAGGTCCCAGCCTCGCCAACGAGGAAGTAACAGTCAACGCCGGCTACCTTTGTCAGGTACGACATCTGCTTGCGTGCGTCCATCCACAAGCAAGTCGGATACCCTGACCGATCTAGCGGCGTAGATCGCGCGGCGTTCATGAAGGTAGAGAGGTCAGCCGCCTCAACATCTCTCAACCTCTTCGCAAAGTACGCGGACGCAACTCGCTGAAGCTGACTGGCTGCCAGGCTCGAGACTACCCGACAGGGAGACCAGAGCATCTTGAGTGCCCGCGAAACCTTTGCGGTTGCGTACAACTCACGCAATGATGGCACGCCCAGACCACCACACTGTCTGGGGGCTCTGATGAAGTCGGTGGACGTCTCCACCGGAAGCTGGAAGCAACGCTTCACGAGCCTCAATATTGCGCGGTCATACTGCCCGGCCGATTGCTTGATGTTGTTAAATTTAGCAATCATAAGCTGAAATGTCAAACGTGGCAGTACGTAAGTCCGGTACGCATCCATCTTCTGCCACGGAGCCAGCTTTGACCGGAATATAAGTTCCGCTTCTCGGAGGTTCTCACGCAGTAATGAGAAAGGAGTCTGGGGTTTACCCAGCCCAGCGGCTACTCCAAGATAGCGAAAAGTGTCCCCGTGTACGAGAGCAGGTATTTCCTCCCCGCTTATCGTGAATGTTGCGGCATTCACTACTGCACGATTCAAGTACAGGGACGCGCACTTCTTCGGGTTGAACCGAAAGCCCATGGCGCTGGCCATGCCCTGGATTTTGCACAGCTGTTGTTGCATAACCCCGATGGATGGGGCGAACAGCGCGATGTCATCAGCGTAAGCCAGCGCTGTGACCGGCTGTCCTAACACGTTAACCGCAGTCGTTTCCGCCTCACACGGTAAAGATGGTAAGACTGACCGCAAGAGTGGCTCAACAAACAAACAAAACAAGATACCACTGCAAGGGTCACCTTGGCGTACTCCGACTGACCAGCGCGCGGTAACGTGGGTTCCATTGGCGCCTTTGACTACAATGGTCGCGTCTTTATACAAATTCTGGATAAAACTGGTAAAAGTCGGGTCCAGCCCATAGCGCTCCAACAACGAAAACAACAATTGGTGCGACACTGTGCCCAAAGGCGTTGGAAGATGTCTAACCAGCTGATGGCAAAGCTGTGCATTAGTGCGTTCTTGGCCTCCTGAAATGCAAACCCTCCATGAACGAAATT
>NW_003526945.1:2966479-2967793 GCF_000181795.1 Trichinella spiralis | reverse complement strand
TTCGGACGCCGGAGGATTGCATTCACAGTACGGGCCGGTGCCGAATTGAACGCCTTTTGAACCGCTGACGCAGATTTCAACCATGCCGGGTCACGCGTTACCGCACTGCGTCGGCGAACCTGTCCTTTACCTCCTTTACCCGGACTTTTCTTTTGCAAACGGCTGGTGTTACGAGAGCTCGGTTCATTGTGTCCGGACACAATACTCTCCACCACTTCGTCATACACCGCTTGCAAGTCGACATCAGGAGATTGCCAGTTGTCAGAAGCGCTCAGGAACTTCTGCTGGAACTGGGTCAACTGAGTCGCTGAGCCGTCAGGTTTTTTCTTTAGCTTATCCGTCGCCGGAACGACGGGAGTGGATACCGCATCGATCATAAACTTCAGGTCGGTGCGCAAAGCCGCCGACTCCCGATCACCGAAATTCATGTCGATGCCGTGCAGCAGGTGCTTCAAAAACAAGCACGAAAACGGACCACAATCGAACGCATTCGTTTGCACCGGCGCGCCATCGTGAGTCTCGATCTTCCACGAGGTGCAGCCAGTGTGCTTACCACTCAGCTCCACTAGCGATAACAGAGACGATAAAACAACAGTGTTATGCTCGCGGAGAGAACAGTAGTAATGGACTACTCGTTCAGCCACATCCAGCACAATCATCTGCCAATGATTACGTACATTCACAGGAATGATGCAATACAAACTGGCATCATGTGAAGACATGACCTGAGCGGCAAACTCTGCAGATATCTCGTGGTGTATGGCTGCGCTTACTGCTGAGCAGCTCATCACGCTCACACCCGCACCATCGGGATAGCGCTGCAGAACGATTTGTTCAATCATGAGGTCCATCAACGTGTCCGTCCAGCACTGAGGTGCCGGGATCGAATGGTAGTCCTGCGGCCAGACACACCATTGCCCGATCCGGCAGATCATCTGCTGAGCAGCTGTGTCTGCTCGAACTGGACCCGTTGCAGAGATCTCCTCAGCTCCTATAGCAGTTGCGGTGCTGGGTTCACCTAGGATGGTACGTGATTCGGCTGGCACCTCCTCTTCTTCGGCTTCATGAACCTCCTCTTCGTCCAACCCGTCTCGCCTCTGCGTTGGTGCCACGTATTGCCGAACCCGTTTACCAAACTTAAACTGACTATAGTCGCCTGCTACACGTATTTCGCCGACTTGTTTGCTCAAGCCTCGATTTGAGCGGCCGTACCCGTATTTGCATAATGTTCTCGTTGGCGCGGGGGGCGATGCAATCCGACGGTCTTTTCGACCGCCTTACGTAATCGCAAGATCGCAACGAACTCTCATGCAA
>NW_003526945.1:2964265-2966469 GCF_000181795.1 Trichinella spiralis | reverse complement strand
CGGAGCCAGCTTTGACCGGAATATAAGTTCCGCTTCTCGGAGGTTCTCACGCAGTAATGAGAAAGGAGTCTGGGGTTTACCCAGCCCAGCGGCTACTCCAAGATAGCGAAAAGTGTCCCCGTGTACGAGAGCAGGTATTTCCTCCCCGCTTATCGTGAATGTTGCGGCATTCACTACTGCACGATTCAAGTACAGGGACGCGCACTTCTTCGGGTTGAACCGAAAGCCCATGGCGCTGGCCATGCCCTGGATTTTGCACAGCTGTTGTTGCATAACCCCGATGGATGGGGCGAACAGCGCGATGTCATCAGCGTAAGCCAGCGCTGTGACCGGCTGTCCTAACACGTTAACCGCAGTCGTTTCCGCCTCACACGGTAAAGATGGTAAGACTGACCGCAAGAGTGGCTCAACAAACAAACAAAACAAGATACCACTGCAAGGGTCACCTTGGCGTACTCCGACTGACCAGCGCGCGGTAACGTGGGTTCCATTGGCGCCTTTGACTACAATTGTCGCGTCTTTATACAAATTCTGGATAAAACTGGTAAAAGTCGGGTCCAGCCCATAGCGTTCCAACAACGAAAATAAAACTTGGTGCGACACTGTGCCAAAGGCGTTGGAGATGTCTAACCAGCTGATGGCAAGCTGTGCATTAGTGCGTCTTGCCTCTTGAAATGCAACCTCCATGACGAAATTGTGCTCGGAGGTACCATCAGCTGGCTGGAAGCCTTTCTGGGCTTCCAAGGAAATCAACCCGTTTGCCCTCGCCCAGTTCGTCACTCTGCTGGCGACTACCGCACTGAGCACCCGCTGTAACACGGGCTCCAGGGCGATAGGCCGCCAGTTGGCGAGGCGCTCCTTATCCCCGTCCTTATAAAGGAGCTTGCACACGGATTGCTTCCATTGCAGGGGCACCCATTTTCTTAGTAGACAGGCACGGTAGAACCTGGTGAGAATCATCGCACCTGGATCTGCCATCCGCACCATACGAATGGTGATCCTGTCCGCACCAGGCGCAGAGTTGGGTGCTTTCTGCATCTTTTCCCAGACCTCCGACTCACTCAACTCCGCAACAAGCATCGAGTGGTCAGTGGCGGGCGGAGGTAAGATGTCAATAACCTCGGGTGCAAGCGAGGTAACCGCCGGTCTGAGATTGAAATAATGATCTGCCACTTGCGTGGCTGTAAACGAAGGACAGGCATTCGGACGCCGGAGGATTGCATTCACAGTACGGGCCGGTGCCGAATTGAACGCCTTTTGAACCGCTGACGCAGATTTCAACCATGCCGGGTCACGCGTTACCGCACTGCGTCGGCGAACCTGTCCTTTACCTCCTTTACCCGGACTTTTCTTTTGCAAACGGCTGGTGTTACGAGAGCTCGGTTCATTGTGTCCGGACACAATACTCTCCACCACTTCGTCATACACCGCTTGCAAGTCGACATCAGGAGATTGCCAGTTGTCAGAAGCGCTCAGGAACTTCTGCTGGAACTGGGTCAACTGAGTCGCTGAGCCGTCAGGTTTTTTCTTTAGCTTATCCGTCGCCGGAACGACGGGAGTGGATACCGCATCGATCATAAACTTCAGGTCGGTGCGCAAAGCCGCCGACTCCCGATCACCGAAATTCATGTCGATGCCGTGCAGCAGGTGCTTCAAAAACAAGCACGAAAACGGACCACAATCGAACGCATTCGTTTGCACCGGCGCGCCATCGTGAGTCTCGATCTTCCACGAGGTGCAGCCAGTGTGCTTACCACTCAGCTCCACTAGCGATAACAGAGACGATAAAACAACAGTGTTATGCTCGCGGAGAGAACAGTAGTAATGGACTACTCGTTCAGCCACATCCAGCACAATCATCTGCCAATGATTACGTACATTCACAGGAATGATGCAATACAAACTGGCATCATGTGAAGACATGACCTGAGCGGCAAACTCTGCAGATATCTCGTGGTGTATGGCTGCGCTTACTGCTGAGCAGCTCATCACGCTCACACCCGCACCATCGGGATAGCGCTGCAGAACGATTTGTTCAATCATGAGGTCCATCAACGTGTCCGTCCAGCACTGAGGTGCCGGGATCGAATGGTAGTCCTGCGGCCAGACACACCATTGCCCGATCCGGCAGATCATCTGCTTGAGCAGCTGTGTCTGCCTCGCACCTGGAACCCGTTTGCAGAACATCTCCTCAGCTCCTATAG